>NC_054081.1:5434299-5683725 GCF_017562075.2 Anopheles merus | reverse complement strand
CAACAGCACGTGCCGGAGCGTGTCGTCTCGCCGCCCCCGCTAGTGTGCGATGCCGTCTCCGTCTCGGTGACGCCCGTCGCCTCCCCGACCACCATGCTGCCGGCGGGTGCTGCCACCGGCCCAGCGGCAACCCTGCCCGACGAGGATGCCGCCTCCGTGCCGGACCAGTTCGAGCCGATCCTGAGCGACGAGGAGATACCGGAGGACTTCGACTACGATCTGGAGAGCGCAACCGGTGGGGGCGGCGGAGCGGGAGCCCCCGCCCCAGCCAGCGGATCGGCCGGCCCGGCCGCGTACGAAAATCTGGACGAGCCGCCGGCCAAACAGTTCGACCCGTTCGGGGCCACGCTCGAGCGGTACGTGCCGGCGGGAGCGGACCCGGTGCGGCTGCTCGGCCCCGGCGAACAGAAGCTGCTCCGCCAGCTCGAGCAGCTGCTCGGGCAGGAGCGGTACGGGCGGGCGGCGACCGGCGCGTTCGAGCGCGAGCCGGCCGAATGGAAGGAGCGCTTCGTCGACTACGCGGAGCAGCTGGTGCACCTGCTCGGGCAGCTGCTGGCGAAGGATGACGCGCGGGACGCCTGCCAGCAGCAGCTGGACCGCTGGATCCAGACCGGCTGGCCGGGCGTGACCGACCGGCTGGTGAACTGCATCTGCGTCGGGCTGGACTTCGAGCGGGCGATGGTGCAGCCGCAGCCGGCGTTCAAGCTGCGCCACATGAAGAGCGGCATCCGGCTGGCCGAGTTTCTCGGGCCGCACGAACCGTTCATCGCGCTGCTGCTGCGGCGGGCCCGGCCGGACGAGTTCAACCTGTTCGACCGGCTGCTCGGCCTGTACTCCCAGCCGCACATGGCGCTCTCGATCAAGCTGATGATCATACGCACGATCTACGCGTGTCTGGATACGCGCACCGCCGTCCACTACTTCCTGTCGCCGTCGTACAACGGGTACCAGATACTGCTCGACCTGCTGCAGGAGAACCCGTCGACGCGCATCAGCTTCGCGCTGAAGTCGCTGCTGCGCAAGATCTCGCTGTACGAAAATCTGGAGCTGATACACGCGACCGTCGAGCAGCTGTACGTGCGCGCGGTCGAGGAGGGTGGCGAGCCGGCGGGGCCGCAGCAGGGCGGCGCGAAGCGCACCGACCAGGAGCTGATGGAGCTGCTGCGCAGCTCGCTGACCGAGCTGACGAGCGCGATCTCGCTGCACGAGGTGTCGCTCGCGCAGCCGAAACGCTTCCTGCCGGTGTCGGCCAAGTTCGAGATACACAAGGACATCGCGTCGTCGCTGAACGTGAGCCGCACGGTGGTGCAGTTCTTCAAGATCCACCGGCTGGTGGAGTCGCTGGTGCTGCTGCTCGATCTGCCCGGCACGCCGCCGGCCCTGTGCGAGCTGATCTACAACCTGCTCGCCTGCCTGCTCAAGAGCGTGCCGAAGCTGCGCTACCTGGTGGACAGCCTGCCGCACACGAACCTGCTGCTGCGGTGGCTGTTCCAGCGGCTGCCGGCCAGTGCCGGCGGGGAGGCGGCACCGGGCGGCCGCAGTGCCCCGACCGGCGACGAGGTGCAGGTGTCGGAGCTGTCCCGCCCGCAGCTGCTGGGCGTGGAGCTGGTGTACAAGGTGCAGACGATCTACCATCTGGACGCGATCGCGAATGCGAGCACCGGCAGCGTCGCCCCGTCGAACGATCAGCTGGAGGAGCAGCGGGACCGGCTGGTGGACGGCCTGCACGCCTTGTACGAGCTGTCCTGCGGGCCCGGGCGCCGCTTCGTCGTGGAGGTGCTCTCGATGGACGACAATCTGGCGGTGCTGCTGGAGCTGCTCGAGCGCGAGCAGCGCACGGTGGCGAAGGAGGGCGTCGGTGGGACGAACGCGGCCGCCACCAAGCATCGCTCGCCGATCGTCGGCTACTGTGTCGATCTGGTGGACTGCACCGTGCGGCACGGGGAAGCCGTCGGCTATCTGGCCCAGCACGGGCCGGCCCTGCTCGCCCTGGCCAAGCAGCACGAGCAGTTCGAGCCGGGCGTCAGCGCGACCCTGCAGGAGCTGGCCGTCTACCTCAAGCCGCTCGAGCTGCACGATCTGTTCGCGTACGTCGACATCGGGCCGCTGGTGGAGCTGATGCGCCGCAGCCTCGAGTACGTGACCGCCTTCCCGGGCGATCTCATCACCGCGCTGCGGCTGGTCCGGCTGCTCGGCATACCGCCGTACGACGACTACGAGCAGCCGGGCGGGCACGCCGAGTTCAAGTACAAGTACACGCTGCTCCAGTTCTACTCGGCGGACGGGCAGGCGCTGCTGCTCGCCATCCTCGACAAGCTGACGCACCACTTCGACCAGCCGGCCATCCACACGTCCAGCCTGGCGAGCCAGCAGGGCGTGCTGCTCACCCAGCTGCTCTGCCCGCTCGTCTACATCCTGCGCAAGCTCGTCACCTACCTGATCGAGTGCCGGAACACGGAGTTCCGCGACCTGACGCTGATCGAGCCGCTGCTCCGCACCTACACGCTGATGCAGTGCGTCCCCTCGGTCGCCGCGGCCGGACCGGACGCGCGCCAGGTGCAGCGCGAGACGGTGCGCATACTGCTCGCGTACACGCAGCCGACGCCGCCCGAAGGGCTCGACACGAACAACGTCCATCGCAGCCTGTGGACGCAGATGGTGGGCGAGCTGGTGCGGTTCACGCTGGCCGGCCCGAACTACTTCCTGCCCGGGCTGCTGGTGCTGTCCGAGCTGCTGCCCCTGCCGCTGCCCATCCACTGCCGGCAGCCGCTCGCCCCGCCCGAGCTCAGCCGGCTGATTCAGGAGCGGCAGCTCTGGTCGGCCCATCTGCACCCGCAAAGCCCCTCGATCGGCGAGCTGATCCAAACACTGTGCACCTCCAGCTACACGCCGATGCTGGCCGTGCTGAGCCGCGTCTGTCTGCAGCTGTCCGATCTTGCCCCGAACATGACGCTGCTCGTCTCCAAATCGCTCGCCGACCTGATCGTGCAGGAGCCGCTGCTGCCGGGCGGGCTGGCAAGCACGAGCCACGCCCGGCTGGTCAGCTTCCTCGCGACGCTCGTCTGCCACGCGTCGGTCAAAATCTCCGTACTGTCGATCCTGCCCGGCCGCATCATGGACATGCTGATGGGCGTGCTGCTCAACCCGGGCCAGACGCCGGCCCACCAGCAGACGCAGCAGCACATCTACCTCACCTTCCAGAGCCTGTTCGACGCGGAGATAGCGCTCATGTTTGGCGACACGATCGATCCGGCCCTGCAGCTCGCCTGCTCGCTGCCCCCGAAGGACATCATCGAGGCGTTCTGTGGCGCGTGCGCCACCAACGTGACCGGCGCCGAGATCGGGCTCGGCGTCCTGATGGCCGCCCTGCGCACCATGCTGCTGCTCACCGAGCACGAGTAAGGCGTGGCATTGCTTCTTTTTTCTTCTTTCTCTCCAAAAACCCGCCGACAAACCAGGTTGACATTTTTCTTTATTTTTTTACCCTCTTTTCAGCACCACCTTCGTGACGCTGATGGCGAACCTGATGCGCAAGCGGGACGGCTGGTGTGCGGTGATGCACAAGTTTTGGCGCAAGGCCCGGGACGGTCCCGACGCGTACCGGGCGCTGTTTGTGCTGCTGAGCGACTTCTGGCGGTCGCTGGCCGCGTACGAAACGGACGGCTGCGTCAATCTGCCCAAGCGCACGGTCAAGCTGCCGCTCGACCAGCTCGGCATGCTGATGCCGCTGTGCGACAGTGAGGAGGACGCGCTGCTCGCCCAAATGCTACCGTTCGTCGACGAGCTGCTCGACCTGTACGGGGGTGGTGAGGCGAAGGAGGAACCGATGCAGTTGAACAGTGAAGCGGCTGCCGAACCACCCAAGCCCGGCACGGACACCCTGAAGGACAATTTGAGCTTCCTGCGCACTCAGATCGAGCTGGCAGTGGCGGCGGCGGCGACGGCGGCGGCGGCGGCAACAACGGAAGCGACCAAAAGCGCTAGCACCGCCCCCATCGACTGGAGTGCGGTCACGGTGGATCCGCTGCCCCAGGCGGAGGGCATCGTCACGCAGTACGGCTCCCGCAGCGTCTACCTGCTCAGCGAGGACTGCGACGATCAGCTGAAGGCGACGGACTGGCTCGGCTTTACGCCCTGCGACGACGATCTCGAGCGCGAGCAGATCCCGTGCGACCTGCAGGACCTCGCGAAGGTGTGCCTGTCCGGCGACACGAACCTGACCGCCGACTGCAAGCGCCTGCTGCACCTGTCCGCGTCGCCCCACTCGAACCGGGACCGGCTGACGACTGCGCCCTGCTTCCGCACGCGGCGCGTCGAGGTGGAACCGAGCACGGGACGGCCGGAGAAGAAGATATTTGGTAAGATGTTTCATTTTTATTCCTTTTTTTTGTTGCCCCGTTTACAATGGAACTCGTTTATAACGAGCAAATGTAAATGCGCTTCACAAGGTACCGCTCTTAACGTGCAAAATTCTCGTATAGCGAGCAGTACCATTCGTCGTGGGCCTGAGGTGTGTTTTGGTGCCGATGTGAATTCTAGATCACGATCGGTTAGCATTTCTTTATTTTGATTTATCGCTCGGACAAATGAGAATTTGGATACTATAATAATAGTTTAATACTATTATTATTTTTATTATTATTATTATTATTATTATTATTATTATTATTATTATTATTATTATTATTATTGTTATTATTATTATTTTTAGTATTATTATTATTATGCTTTATTCATTGGACTGTAAAGTCCTGATAAAATTTATTAATTAATACTTGATTTAGGTTTCAAACATCAATCAGAGACTTTTACAGGGTTCCCCACGATTTCTTGGTCAGTTCCCATAATTTTTTGGGCTCGTCTCTGGGGAAAAAATCTGGGAAACGCCCAAAAAATCGTGGGAATGCACCAAAAAATATGGAAACCAACCTCGGATGAGCCATAGGTTGTTCTATTGTGCACTATATTTAGCAGGGGATGTGGACGTAGTGGAGCTATTGGAGCATATAATTCAAGTCGCTGGAGTATTGAAGAGCAGTCAATGTTCGCTGTTAGTAAGCCTTCGACGAACATTTGTTGTGCTATGCGGCGTCTCATGTATCTTTCTGAACCTGAATCTCGGTTGCAAAGATTGATGAATCTCCAAAGACCCATCAATCTCGAAACATTCATCAATTTCCAAAAAGATGCATATGTCTCGAAAGATTCATGAATCTCAAGGGATACAAACATCCAAAGATTCATAGAGCTTGAACATCACTTCTCTTCTTGGCGTAGCAACCTACGTGGTCATGCCAGCCTATAGACGCTTTTGGGATTTCTTGACAAGCACCACGCAGCTGGAAAGTTTGTTTTGCTACGGGGAGACGGACCATGCGAGGCTTGCACCCACGACGGGCATGTTGTTAGTTGGGATCGCGCAAATACAATGTTTTGAAATTCATAAATCCCTGGATAAATAAAGATTCATGAATCCCTGGAGATATATGAACTTTTATGAACTTATGAATCCTTGAAGAGTTATTTATTTTTCGAGTTTCAATCCTTCGAGATACAGGAATCTTTGAAGAGTCGATTCGAGATTCGAGTCACTCGTCACTGAAGATTCATTTTTACACACAACTGTATGTGATTGCGTCTACACCAGTGGTAAAATCTGTCTATGTGCTGTTGAAGCATATCTACTGTCATCTAAGGCCCCAAATTACTACCCTGGAGGTACACCTGAGAGACTGATGAAAGGAAATGGGATAGATTATCCTGAAATGACCCAGTATATGCTCGATCTACTAGGCATGAACAGAGCCAGTTCAGCAGATTTGAACCTGTGCCTAGTTTTGTAAGTTTTGCTAGTAGGATGTCGGTGTATATAGCGTAAGTACACTAAACAGGCATTTTCCTATAGTGGTTATAGTCATAAAATCAGTAAAAACAGGACAGTAACAACAGGAGCCAAGCAGTCACAAAAAATGTATTTTTTCGTAAATTTGTTGTATTTGATGGTAAAAATGGTTGCGATTCCAATTGCTGTGTGTTAAAATATTCATAAATGTATCTTCCCGACACGTTAAATCTATTACAGCACATCTGTACTCATACAAATTGCACCATTATTGGTACATTTACCCTATATATCTTTATACCAGCACACTTGCGGTTAGTTCAAGATGAATTATTTCACTTTTCATACAAATTACATACATGGAATAGCGCCTCCTGCATAACGAGCGAGTCATTGGAACGGATTAAACTCGTTTTGCGGGGATCCACTGTATTTCTGCTGTGTTTACATTGAAACTAATATCTCGCCTCGCTTCTTTTTTCTCTATGTTTTAGCAACACCATTGCGCGGGCGTGGATTTTCGCGCACACCCACCACCCGTGGGGATCTGTTCCGGTCCCGCCCGCCCAACACGTCTCGTCCGCCCTCGCTGCATGTGGACGATTTCCTGGCGCTCGAAACGTGCGGCGCCCAGCCGACCGGACCGACCGGCTACAACAAGCTGTCGCGCGACATCATCACGATCCGCGGCACGAACCGGAGCCGCGGGCGCAACTTCCCCGACCGCGGTGCTCGATCGGGCGGCGCAGGTGGCGGGGGCGGTGGAGGCGGTGGCTCCGTCGGGGGCGGCAGCGGTGGATCCGGCAGCGGCGGTGGCCACTGGCAGAGTGCCGCCGGGGGCAGCGGCGGTGGTAACGGGGGCGGTGGGGGAGGCGGCGGCAGCGGCAGCGGTGGCAACGGCGGCGGCTCTGGCTGGTCCTCCGGTGCGTCCCAGATGCACGATGGCGGCGTGGGGGGTGGCGTCGGCGGTGGAAGCGGCCCCGGCAGCGGTAAGCACTTCGGGCACGGGTTGTCTAGTGGCGGCGGGGGCAATGTCGGTGGTGCGGCGGTGGTCCTGGCAGCAGTGGCCACTATCGCGATCCGCCCAGCCACTTTGGCGGCTCGCAGCGACCACGCTCCGGCCGGGGCTTCAACCGATACAGTGGCCGGATCTATACGCGTCAGATCTAGGGCGGGCAGCAGCGTTTTGCGTTCCTGAGAAAAAAAAGGTCGGGCAAAGCAAGTTGCTGCGGCTGGTAGAGTAGCGTCGTGGTTCGGTCTCGTTGTTTGCTAGGGGAGCAGAGAGAGAGAGAGAGAGAGAGAGAGAGAGTATTATGCCTTTATTATTTCATGATCCGGAATCGGAATTTACCCCACTTATTACTATTATTTTTTGTCATCGTAAAATGAACCTTACTTTCTGATGTTTATGTACGCTGCTCGACCCCTACCCCTAGACCGTCGGACTGAGTGGAACAGTCCAGTGTAGACTTAAGGCAAATCGTGTTTTACGCGATGGTAGGATATAAACTTTTAGCTTTTAAACACCTGATGGATATAGGGTCCTAAAATCCTTCACCCGCGTGACTTTCGCCCTCCCTTTTGCCCCCGCGCCAATCGGCAACACACGGGCCACAAGCAGGCGGGATGAAGGATTTTACGGACGCTTCCGACACTTGGAGAACCAGTACACTGTGGCCTGAAAATACTAGAAAATTTAACAATGCGCTCATAGAAATGCTGATGTATGTGTAATGTACCTAAGGGTGTATGCTAATCTTATTTGCATGTTCTTATTATTAAATTACCCTCCGAAATATGCTCCGAAAACCATACACTGCGCTTTGCGAACTGCGCGGTTCGTGTAGCTTACCGCAACTAACATGAACCGATACCGGCTTACAGGGTTTTTTTTCGGGCGTTCTCGTGGCTGTGGGACACTTTCTTGACTCTTGACGAGAAAAGAAAGTTATGTGATGGTAGTTGGACTTTATTGCAACATTGGTAAGACCTATTGGATTTGTCCAAAAACGGTGCCACAGAGTCTTATAAAGTTCACGTCCCAGAAGAAAGAGTCAAGAAAGTGTCCCACCGATATGAGGACCCCCCCCCCCCCCCCCCCCCCCCCCCCCAAAAACCTGTAACAATGCGCTGCGACGCTTCTCAGGACAGGAAAGTTTGTAACGTACCGTAGCTGTGTTTATGCAGATTTTTAATAATTTAATCCACGTACGTAAAAGCACGTGTTGTGTGGACTAAATTATTATAAACACTGTTCCGAATGTCGTTTACCAATAATTGTAGGTACGCACAAAAATTAGAGCTTTCCTGGGACTCAGTTTTGAGATTCGTCGCAGGGCAGTAGTACCTAAACCTTCTTTGCCGATCTTTCTCCGCTGGCTTTGTATCTTCCGCCACTAACCTGCATTGCAAACTCGTAAAACTAATAGACCCCGAGGTAAGGATTTCCGAAAACGCACACCATGGACAGTGGGATAATATTAACAAACACGGTGCGAACAATATCGTCCTGCCCAGGACCAGGCTTTCCAACCGAACTAAACCTACAGGTATTGGTTTCCACCAAATGTGTTTCTCCATCCTATATCCTACATTTGCAGCAAAACGCTTCGTACTACTCTCCTGCCCTGCTATTCCCTGCTATTATTCTGATCGAATATGTGCAGGCTCGAGTTGAGGTACAGGCAGGTAGCAGTAGATCATTAGACAGACCGTTAACACGGTGCGTACTATTAAGTTTTCTTAGATGTTAAGCGAGTGAACTGGGCCAAGATTCGTGTCTCGCGCGATTGATTGTGGCGAATTTTGAGACAGGATGGGACATGTGCGTTGCCAGTGGCGCTGGCTTGTGGGCAGGACTTGGGCTAAGCACGATGCACGGTTAGGAGGGGGCTACTGAAAGATAGTCGTTGCGTATTCGCTACGTCCGTAATATTGTTTCATCATGTTTGCTCCGGAACAACAGTATTCCGTTTTCTAAAGATACCATTTCATGTTTTTTTTTTTTTTTTTTTTACAAACTCTTCGCTAAATCTATAACTCAATTTCTCTATCCATCCGACTCAACAATGCTGAATGAGGTACAGAATAGAATATCGTTACACGATATGAGGAATATTGATCATCGTATATATTCTAGCTAGTTTGATTTAGTGTTTGATTTTACACCATGCATTGCTAGGGCCCAGTAACATGTGAAGATACCTTTCTTAAAAACTATGCTTTTCCAACCTCTGTTTTCAAATATCCCTAACATCCATTGAATCCACTTTCCGAGAAGCAAAACTAATATCATATCTGACGACCGAATTGTACAACCTCGAGTCGGGATATTGTATTATATAAGACGGTGCACGATGCTAGATAAGTCTTTAGCGTTAAACAATGGATGTATATGATGTCCTTTGCCCTCGCTTCTCCTTGAACCCGTCGTACAGTGTATGCCCAACAATGACCCTGTTGGTGATCCCTCAGCGGTTGGAATGCGTTGAGCTACACATCATGCACGATAGGAAAGATCGAGCAGGTAGGATATAGGCTTTTGAAAAACAAAATTGCAGAACAGTGATGCACCGTAGGCCACAGACTCTAGAAGTCTATTTTGACCTTATGTCCCTGGAACTTGACTGTCAGCGCACTTGATTGATCTCATGGTTCTTGTATTTCCTTTTCCTCATTTCTTTGCTCTCCAACGTAGCACGAGACAACTCATTGCGGCTTTCTGATAGCAATTTCCCAGTAGTTTGAAGCCACACGGATACACATTTACTTGTTAAAGAGTTAAAGAGGCACGTGTTTACTTCCAGTAGCATGTAAAGATACATTTGAAAGAGCTATCCATTTCCAAATATATTATACAAATATCCCTATCCATCCATTAAAAGTCGCAGAATGATATGTTAACACCATATTTTCCCAATCGAATTGTACAGCCTCGAGTCGGGATGCTACAGTAGATAAGGCGGATCGTGTGCACGATTTTAGATAAGTCTCTAGCATTAAACAATGGATGGATAGGGCCCTAGTCCTTCGCTCTCGCTTCTCATTGAATCCGTCGTGCAGTGTATGCCCAACAATGACCCTGTTAGTGATCCCTCAGCGGTGGGAATGCGTTGAGCTACACATCATGCATGATTAGGAGAGATCGAGAAGGTTGGACGTAGGCTTTCGGAAAACACAATTGCAGGACCTCAGCACAATCTTGACACAATGTTCAAAATCCTTATTGAATCCATAGAAACGGAATCGCAAGATTTCATATGCTCACATGAATCTGTTCTAGCGCGATACTTATATTTCCTGTATTCCTCAGTATTTCAAAAGCTCCAGCCTCGTTTGCGTGGTTATATTTGAAAGGTATTGATTCTGTGGCAATTAAGAAGATGATGTGTAGGTGGTCCTGCTCCAAATTCCCCTATCCAACAAAGAACAAAATGAAAATCACTTTAAAAAATTTCCTGACAGAATTGTACAGCCTGATGTCGGAACCAGTAGATAAGGCGGAACATGTGGGCGATTCTAGATAAGTCTTTAGCATTAAACAATGGATGGATAGGGCCCTAGTCCTTCGCTCTCGCTTCTCATTGAATCCGTCGTGCAGTGTATGCCCAACAATGACCCTGTTGGAGATCCCTCTGCAGTGGGAATGCGTTGAGCTACACATCATGCATGATTAGGAGAGATCGAGCGGATTGGACGTAGGCTTTCGGAAAACACAATTGCAGGACCTCAGCACAATCTTGACACAATGTTCAAAATCCTTATTGAATCCATAGAAACGGAATCGCAAGATTTCATATGCTCAAATGAATCTGTTCTAGCGCGATACTTATATTTCCTGTATTCCTCAGTATTTCAAAAGCTCCAGCCTCGTTGGCGTGGTTATATTCGAAAGGTATTGATTCTGAGGCAATTAAGAAGATGATGTGTAGGTGGTCTTGCTCCAAATTCCCCTATCCAACAAAGAACAAAATGAAAATCATTTTTAAAACATTTCCCGACAGAATTGTACAGCCTGATGTCGGAACTAGTAGATAAGGCGGATCGTGTGCACGACTCTAAATAAGTCTTTAGCATTAAACAATGGATGGATAGGGCCCTAGTCCTTCGCTCTCGCTTCTCATTGAATCCGTCGTGCAGTGTATGCCCAACAATGACCCTGTTGGAGATCCCTCTGCAGTGGGAATGCGTTGAGCTACACATCATGCATGATTAGGAGAGATCGAGAAGGTTGGACGTAGGCTTTCGGAAAACACAATTGCAGGACCTCAGCACAATCTTGACACAATGTTCAAAATCCTTATTGAATCCATAGAAACGGAATCGCAAGATTCATATGCTCACATGAATCTGTTCTAGCGCGATACTTATATTTCTGGTATTCCCCAGTATTTCAAAAGCTCCAGCCTCGTTGGCGTGGTTATATTCGAAAGGTATTGATTCTGAGGCAATTAAGAAGATGATGTGTAGGTGGTCTTGCTCCAAATTCCCCTATCCAACAAAGAACAAAATGAAAATCATTTTTAAAACATTTCCTGACAGAATTGTACAGCCTGATGTCGGAACCAGTAGATAAGGCGGAACATGTGGGCGATTCTAGATAAGTCTTTAGCATTAAACAATGGATGGATAGGACCCTAGTCCTTCGCTCTCGCTTCTCATTGAATCCGTCGTGCAGTGTATGCCCAACAATGACCCTGTTGGAGATCCCTCTGCAGTGGGAATGCGTTGAGCTACACATCATGCATGATTAGGAGAGATCGAGCGGATTGGACGTAGGCTTTCGGAAAACACAATTGCAGGACCTCAGCACAATCTTGACACAATGTTCAAAATCCTTATTGAATCCATAGAAACGGAATCGCAAGATTTCATATGCTCACATGAATCTGTTCTAGCGCGATACTTATATTTCCTGTATTCCTCAGTATTTCAAAAGCTCCAGCCTCGTTTGCGTGGTTATATTTGAAAGGTATTGATTCTGAGGCAATTAAGAAGATGATGTGTAGGTGGTCCTGCTCCAAATTCCCCTATCCAACAAAGAACAAAATGAAAATCACTTTAAAAAATTTCCCGACAGAATTGTACAGCCTGATGTCGGAACCAGTAGATAAGGCGGAACATGTGGGCGATTCTAGATAAGTCTTTAGCATTAAACAATGGATGGATAGGGCCCTAGTCCTTCGCTCTCGCTTCTCATTGAATCCGTCGTGCAGTGTATGCCCAACAATGACCCTGTTGGAGATCCCTCTGCAGTGGGAATGCGTTGAGCTACACATCATGCATGATTAGGAGAGATCGAGCGGATTGGACGTAGGCTTTCGGAAAACACAATTGCAGGACCTCAGCACAATCTTGACACAATGTTCAAAATCCTTATTGAATCCATAGAAACGGAATCGCAAGATTTCATATGCTCACATGAATCTGTTCTAGCGCGATACTTATATTTCCTGTATTCCTCAGTATTTCAAAAGCTCCAGCCTCGTTGGCGTGGTTATATTTGAAAGGTATTGATTCTGAGGCAATTAAGAAGATGATGTGTAGGTGGTCTTGCTCCAAATTCCCCTATCCAACAAAGAACAAAATGAAAATCATTTTTAAAACATTTCCTGACAGAATTGTACAGCCTGATGTCGGAACCAGTAGATAAGGCGGAACATGTGGGCGATTCTAGATAAGTCTTTAGCATTAAACAATGGATGGATAGGACCCTAGTCCTTCGCTCTCGCTTCTCATTGAATGCGTCGTGCAGTGTATGCCCAACAATGACCCTGTTGGAGATCCCTCTGCAGTGGGAATGCGTTGAGCTACACATCATGCATGATTAGGAGAGATCGAGAAGGTTGGACGTAGGCTTTCGGAAAACACAATTGCAGGACCTCAGCACAATCTTGACACAATGTTCAAAATCCTTATTGAATCCATAGAAACGGAATCGCAAGATTTCATATGCTCACATGAATCTGTTCTAGCGCGATACTTATATTTCCTGTATTCCTCAGTATTTCAAAAGCTCCAGCCTCGTTGGCGTGGCTATATTTGAAAGATATTGATTCTGAGGCAATTAAGAAGATGATGTGTAGGTGGTCTTGCTCCAAATTCCCCTATCCAACAAAGAACAAAATGAAAATCATTTTTAAAACATTTCCCGACAGAATTGTACAGCCTGATGTCGGAACTAGTAGATAAGGCGGATCGTGTGCACGACTCTAGATAAGTCTTTAGCATTAAACAATGGATGGATAGGGCCCTAGTCCTTCGCTCTCGATCGAGGGGATTGGACGTAGGCTTTCGGAAAACACAATTGCAGGACCTCAGCACAATCTTGACACAATGTTCAAAATCCTTATTGAATCCATAGAAACGGAATCGCAAGATTTCATATGCTCACATGAATCTGTTCTAGCGCGATACTTATATTTCCTGTATTCCTCAGTATTTCAAAAGCTCCAGCCTCATTAGCGTGGTTTTATTTGAAAGATATTATTTCTGTGGCAATTTAGTAGATTTTGTTTGTGGTCTTGCTCCAAATTCCCCTATCCACCCACAGGAAAAACAAAATGAAGAAACAACATACACAATTTTCTGACAGAATTGTACAGCCTGATGTCGGAACTAGTAGATAAGGTGGATCGTGTGCACGATTCTAGATAAGTCATTAGCATTAAACAATGGATGGATAGGGCCCTAGTCCTTCGCTCTCGCTTCTCATTGAATCCGTCGTGCAGTGTATGCCCAACAATGACCCTGTTGGAGATCCCTCTGCAGTGGGAATGCGTTGAGCTACACATCATGCATGATTAGGAGAGATCGAGAAGGTTGGACGTAGGCTTTCGGAAAACACAATTGCAGGACCTCAGCACAATCTTGACACAATGTTCAAAATCCTTATTGAATCCATAGAAACGGAATCGCAAGATTTCATATGCTCACATGAATCTGTTCTAGCGCGATACTTATATTTCTCGTATTCCCCAGTATTTCAAAAGCTCCAGCCTCGTTGGCGTGGTTATATTCGAAAGGTATTGATTCTGAGGCAATTAAGAAGATGATGTGTAGGTGGTCTTGCTCCAAATTCCCCTATCCAACAAAGAACAAAATGAAAATCATTTTTAAAACATTTCCTGACAGAATTGTACAGCCTGATGTCGGAACCAGTAGATAAGGCGGAACATGTGGGCGATTCTAGATAAGTCTTTAGCATTAAACAATGGATGGATAGGACCCTAGTCCTTCGCTCTCGCTTCTCATTGAATCCGTCGTGCAGTGTATGCCCAACAATGACCCTGTTGGAGATCCCTCTGCAGTGGGAATGCGTTGAGCTACACATCATGCATGATTAGGAGAGATCGAGAAGGTTGGACGTAGGCTTTCGGAAAACACAATTACAGGACCTTAGCACAATCTTGACACAATGTTCAAAATCCTTATTGAATCCATAGAAACGGAATCGCAAGATTTCATATGCTCACATGAATCTGTTCTAGCGCGATACTTATATTTCCTGTATTCCTCAGTATTTCAAAAGCTCCAGCCTCATTAGCGTGGTTTTATTTGAAAGATATTATTTCTGTGGCAATTTAGTAGATTTTGTTTGTGGTCTTGCTCCAAATTCCCCTATCCACCCACAGGAAAAACAAAATGAAGAAACAACATACACAATTTTCTGACAGAATTGTACAGCCTGATGTCGGAACTAGTAGATAAGGTGGATCGTGTGCACGATTCTAGATAAGTCATTAGCATTAAACAATGGATGGATAGGGCCCTAGTCCTTCGCTCTCGCTTCTCATTGAATCCATCGTGCAGTGTATGCCTCACAATGACCCTGTTGGAGATCCCTCTGCAGTGGGAATGCGTTGAGCTACACATCATGCATGATTAGGAGAGATCGAGCAGGTTGGACGTAGGCTTTCGGAAAATACAATTGCAGGACCTCAGCACAATCTTGACACAATGTTCAAAATCCTTATTGAATCCATAGAAACGGAATCGCAAGATTTCATATGCTCACATGAATCTGTTCTAGCGCGATACTTATATTTCTCGTATTCCCCAGTATTTCAAAAGCTCCAGTTTTGTTAGCATGGTTATATTTGAAAGGTATTGATTCTGATGCAATTTAGCAGATGTTGCATGCGTGATCTTAATTCAAATTTCCCTTCGACAAAGGATCCGATGAAGAAACTAATATTCCCACAAATACTGTACAGCCTCATGTTGGATAAGGCAGATGTTGTTCACGATTCTAGATAAGTCTTTAGTGTTAAATTACGGATGGATAGATGGCCTTACTCTCGCTATATCAACGCCTCCGCCGTGCATCGTTGTTTGCGCTCAACTGCTAGATAACTTGAGCTGCACACTATGTCGTCTTACGCCCAATCGAAGAGGAGCACTGCTCGATAGTTACTACTTACCACATCTATTGAATTGTGACGGTTGCGTTCTGATTAATTTTGCCAGGGAAATTCAGATGACTGTATTTAACGTATTGAAATCGGGTTCCACCATCATTTTGCACGACATCCAATATTTAAGAACACACCATAACCGATGCTTGAGATGAGCGTTTCGTGAGCCTACGAGTGGAATGGCACGAAATTTCCACGTGGAGCGTTCTGTGCTATGTCCACAAGGCAGCATGGTTCAATTAATGGAGTGATATCCAGATAATGGGATGGGCATACTCTCGCAATTTTGCCGTTTATGACAACGAAACTACATCGCCAATCGCAAGGGTCTTGCGCAAGAGCGACCGACAGGTTCCTACACGCAGCATGGGATGGTCTAAATGACAATATTTTGAAAAAAAAAAACGGCACAGAACCGCGGTAGTAACACTAAGAAGCGTACACAATGTCTACAACCATTTTTCCCCCTTTTTATATGAATGTATTTGTAATAAAAATGAATGATAAAAAAAAAACCGTGGTAAACTATTCCCAATGGATGCATTCTGTGAGTGCCACTCTGCGTAAAACACACTTAGGTGGCTGATTAATGGCTGATATACAGTGAGCGCCGGCAATCGAGGGACGGCACCGCCGGTCTACCGTACGTTCAGCGGACACGCTTTGTTGGGGAAGGTGCGTAAAGTAGTACCATCATCATCGCCATCGCTCCCGGTCCGCGCGCATCGTCTTCACGCGCAAGCACGGGTGTCATCAGTGGCAAGCCGCGTGTTGTCGTCGTGCCGTTGATTGAATAATGTGGGCTGCCTGAAAGCTGTCGCTGATTCAATTACTCGCCCCTTCCCCTTACATCCAAAAGAAGATCACTCCACCACCGGTGTATGAGCTTCTCTGTCGCGTTAGCTGCACTGTATTTCTTTCTAGAAGGTCTCTGGCAGGGAAGGGCGAAGCGGATAGTGTTCGGAGGGCGGGCTGGCGGTGCTTGCACGGTGGCCCCCGTGCTCCAGCCGCCAGTACGAAATTAATCGTACGAGATTTATTGCGCAGGTTTGTTTGACAGCTTTGGTTGGCAGTGATTCCGATGGCGGCACGGGTAAGTGCGAGAGTGCGCCCGATGGCGTGTCGTCGCCTCGTATAAAGTTGTATTTGGGGTGTAAAACAAAGCCAAAACATCACATCCGAATCTTCAATTCTGTACGGAGCTTATCAATCGTCCTCGCCGACTGTGTGCATGAGTGACGGCGTTCTTGCTGTGGGTTGTGGAGGGTTCTCACGACTACCCCCCGGCAGATCAAACAACAAATCAAACACACCGCACACAAAAACTTCGGTAGCGAACACGGATGCGATAAAACAGCGAATAAAAAAGTGTAGACACGACTGCAATATCACACAGGCACTCACAGGCGATCCAGTAAGTAGAATTAGCTTGGCAGTAAAGTTGAATCAACCACTAGAGAGCTTCCCGGCACAATTAATAATTTGCGGGCACTCACGCTGCCGTCGTCGTCGCCTGCCGCTTTTACGTGTGTCTCGTTAGTCCGGAATGGGTTTCACCGCGACGGTGCACGGGAGAAAAGCAATCCATCGGTTGTGTGTGTGTGCTGGTTATGAATGTGGTGTGCAAAATTACATTATTACCATGTGTCGCACAACCGTTGTTTCTCCCTCCGCGGCGCAGCCACAGTGTACAAACACAAACACACACTCACGGTCACTCTCGGATCTGCCTTCTCGATGTGTACGCTGCATCACCTTTTTGCTTTTCTTTCCTCTTCTGTCCAGCTTATATCGTACCCCATCGTACCTTCCGCTTGTTGTTGTAGTTCGAGTGCTCACTCGCAACGGTGTGAGTTCCTCGTTGCCGTGTGTGCCCAATCCGCTTCTCCTGCTTTCCTGCTGCTGTCTCTCAAACCGCCGGATGAGGCTGCTGCTGCTGCGATTGTCCAATGCAGCCTCCTCATCTCTCCTTCTCCCCTGCCCTCTTCCCTCCCCCTTTCAAGTGGGGACCTGGGGATTGCCGGACGCACCATTCGCGCATCGGCTCTCCCCGAGCGCACCAGTTGCTTCTGAGACGCTTGCGCATACGGTCGCGCCCGTTCCCGCCCGGACTAGAACGGTGTACGGCCCTGCCCAACGCTCCGACCCACCCAAAACCATCTCACCCCCTTCTTCCCCATTCGGATCCTTCACTTCACTGTTGACGGTGGTGTTGCGTGTGGTGTTGTGCTGTGTGCAGCAAACAAGCAAAGAAGTGTGTTCCACTACTAAATCTTTCTAGCGGTTTGTGTAAGTGTGCGCCCGTGTGTGCGATTTTTCCAGTGTGTTGGTGTTTGAGGGATGTGTCGCGGCGTGTAATTGCAGTTGGATGCGCGGGGTTGTGCTTGCTTTCTCCAAAGCTTTCCAGAACTCAGTGCGTGCGTACCTGGATGGCCCGTTTTTGTTGTTGTTACTTCTTCCAAAACACAACCCCAAATGAAAGAAAACAAAAACGCTCAAAACAAACGCTCAAACGAAACACTTTTTGCCCTTTGTGGAGTTCGCGTCTTGCGAAGAGGCCCCGATCTGTGGGTGCGTGTTTTTTTTTCTAGGATAACTTACAACAGAAACGAAATTTTGGATGATCTCCGTATGTCCGTGTGCGTGCCGCTGCCTGTGCCCACAGAAGTCGACCATCAACTAAGCTTACCAGTCCGAACTCGAAGAACCTGTTGGCTGCTGAGTTCCCCTTTGCCAGTAGGCCTCAACCACAGCGTGGAGGGGCAGCCTGCACCAGTAGAGCAGGACATGAACCTCCTCCCCCGGCCATACGACACGCCACACACGGGTAAGTGCTATCACAGACGGTACGAACTAGCCGCACTAGTTCTTCCTCATCGCCGGCCGGGCTCTCATCCATTTCCCGAAACGGCGCGCCACTCATTCGACACATTCATTCGCTCTAATCCCCGCTGGTTTGGGGCCGGCGTGCAACGGCGTGGCTGGCAGCAGCGGTGATCGTGTTAAGGCCATCGCCACAATCTCCCGCAATCAGATCTTCCACCCCGGCTCTCACTCTCGCACTCTCTAACTCGTCGGTCAGCCCTCGGTTCTGTTCCACTGATGCCGCGGCACTGCTACACCACTACTCTACCTGCGTTTATCTTTTATCTGTGTCCGTTCTATCGCGTGTCCTCCTTTTGCGTGACCCCACGCATCTCCAGTCCCCCCCCCCCCCCCCTGTCCCTTGTACTTATCCCATCAGTTCTGTTCCCTCTCACGTGATCATCGATTCCGAAGGGAAGGGTTTCGTGTAGCTCAAACTGCCCCCGCGTCCCCCTGGCCCACTTCTGGTTTGCTGGACGCTGACGTTGGGGGTTTTCGTTCTACTTTCTGCCGTCGATTCGTACGATGGCCACTACTCGTATTCTCTCTCTCTCTCTCTCTCTCTCCTCTCTCTCTCTCTCTCTCTCTCACACACACACACACACACATACACACACACACACATTACACATCTCTTTGCTTACGGGCAACGGGTTTTTGGAGTTTAATTTTCAACGCTTCCCTCCTGCTTTCGGAGTACGTTTCTGCAGCCAGAGCACGTCTCCGCCAGGGTCTTTGCCTGTGTTTGTCTTGTCTTTCTTTCGCCATCGTCTCTGAAGGGTGGGGGAGGTGGGGAGGGGGGTAGGGAGGACCCAACAGAAACGTCGACGATCGTGACACATTGCGAAGCGCGAACCTCTTCTTCGCTATCCATCTTTGAAAGCCAGCCAGAAACACGTCACTTTGCTGTTTTCCAAGCGTTCTCTATCCGGTTCGAACTTCTAGAGAACATCTCTTGACCGAATGTACCAAAGTTCCTAAAAATTAAGTGGCTCAATCTGCACAGCACGCCAGTGAAGAGCTTGCCAAAGATTACCTCCCGCCCTGGCCACTTGGGAGCAGCAAAAACGATTGTGTTGAAGAAGGAAGATTCGTTTTGTTTTTGACATCCTCGTGGCTGGTGCGGTTGACCCTTCTACGCCCACAAATATGTGGTCCTTCCGCAAAAAAAAAAAAAAAAAAACACAGCGCCTAACTGCCGGCAGTAGTGCGCTTGTGCGTTACCGAAGCGCTACGGGCGTTATACCTTTGCCATCCGCAATTACATTGGCCCCATGGTCTTGGGGGGAAAGGGGGGGGGGAAAGAGTGCGCGGGTTCAAAAAACCTAGCGCGGCCCGTAGCCGCTCGCACGGCTCCGCAATGGCCAACGTGACATGGAAAATAAGAAAGTTCCTGCGGCGCTACGCGTCACGCTCCGTAGGCAAATTGTGTAGCTACATCTACTACCGACGTTTGTTTTTTTTTTTTACTTTGGCTCCCTTGTGAGTGTGTGTGTGTGTGTTGCATGTGAGTGGTTTTTTGTGTTGTTGTTTCAGACCTCTCAAACGATCGAAAAGTATCCGGCGTCATCGTTGGTCGTCGGCGTTCGAAGATGGGCGACGATTGTTTTCGTCGGGCCGTCTTGGCAGTTGTTCGTTCCGGCATTAGCGGGACGGAGTGAAACAATTGTCTTTCGCTTTCGGGTTCGATTTTCGGCTTGGGGATCTGCCGCAGCCACAGCCACGCGCAGACTTGTGGAGGGGGTTGCGCATGTACCGCGGATGGGTGCGATGAAGGTTCCAATGAAGTTTTCGCTTCATTAGCATACCGGTGGCAAACAGTTAATAAGCATATCGTCATGGACGCCTGTCTCATCATCCCAACCCCGTCCTGCTTCCACAATCTCACCGACCACCAACCGGCCTTCCCGAAGCTCGGAAGACTTGCGGCGTCGGTATCGTTCGAACCGATTCCGGAAGTACCAATCGAGCGACATGAACACTTCCCGCTCTCTAGCACTAAGCAGCAAACGGTGGGGGGGGGGGGGGGGAAGATATAAAAATTACTTCGATGCGTCTTTGTCTTCTTGCAAAACCATAATCGGCACAACTCGCATCGATCTGGCCAGACGTGGCCGAACGGTTTTTATTTTTCCACCGTTGCCGTCACCGAGTGCCTCACGATTGATTGCGTTTAGAGCGCACGCGGGGGACACATCTTCCTCCTGACCTCATTACCGAGGTCTTAGGTTATTGTTTTAAGTGTTTTTTTCTCTTCTACTTTTGGTGTTATTCCTCCATGCTTTTCCAGCACACTAAGCACGAAACGGCCACACAAAAACGCGTCACCCCCGTTTCTCGCGCAAGATGAATACGATAATATTTATATGAATAAGCGCACCGTCAGCGGGGTAAGCAAACTAAACAACAACAAACTTAAGCAAACAAATAATAATGCCACCATTGTCAGCGGGTTTTTTTTTTTTTTTGCTTGTACTGTAGTCAACAAGAGCAGTGAGCTCTCGAACCCCTTTGGTGGTTGGGTGTTTGTGGGGGAAAGACGTCGCAGCGCAGCGGGCAGACGAATCGCGATAAATGCAAACAATAACATAATGCCCGATTTGCAGGCACCAGCGTTCGTTTCTGTGTGTCTGTGAGGGGTTTAGTTAGAGATCTGTGACGGTAGAGCGATGCTTTAAGCTGTACAAATTCAAATCTGCGACGGTACAAGGGAGAGCCATTTTTTGTGGGCCTCCCCTCTGGCCGCTCCGTGCAAGCTGTGTTGCAGGGGTTTTGTTACGGCACAGCACCAAAAAAAAAAAAAAGCTACTACTGAACGTCGCTAGAAACTGAGCCATATATTGGGGAGAAATTAACGACAGCTTCCTGGACGGGAAACATTAACAGATGACGGTAACAAGCTATCGGGAACTAAAACAGATACCTGCAACAGTAGAGATGTGGCTTGGTGGAGACATGAAAATAAAAACATACCAACTCCAGAAGAACCTACTCCGACCATGGACATAGATGGTTGCAGACAACGGATCTTAAACGGACATATTTGTTGGTATCATTGAATCAGTGCGTAGAAGTAATATTTAGGTACAGGCTTAACATATAATACAACAAACATGTTGTGACATCATTGATCTTAAAAAAAAACGATACAGTCACATCAGGTTTAGACAGGCCTTTGAGATTGATGTTTACCCCATCATTGTAATCAATCTTCACCGGAGACAGTGCGGCTGGATAGTGCGAATGGCGATCGTCTGTTCTGCTAATGCTGTCTGCTGCTAATGAGCAGGAATACAACTGCACCAGAGCAGTGAAATCAATGTTGGCACTGGAGAACAATAGCTCTTTCTGCCATTTGCATCTGTTTGGTTTGTTTTTGATTTACCATATAAAGCTCGATCCTAGAAAATCTTCTTCTTTAAATCCATAGCTCTGTGGAATGGCTTTCAATCATGAATTCCTGATGAATCATGATGTGGGCAAATAATGACTGCATTACATTGCATTACAAGTAATTTGGAAATTAGTTTTCACAATATATAGACACCTAATATGATTAAATCATTCCAAATTCAATTATATTCAAAATCATGCTCTACAAACCTCAAACTTTTAACTTAAGTTTCGTGGATATCAAGTATTAGTTTTATCCATGCAGTGTACTGCAGACTAGATTGCTTCTCTTAATAGGTGATGGTAAATAAACTATTTGATGTTAAACATGATGTATGGTACATTGGATAAAGATCTGTCACGTGAAGGCTATGCGCAATGTTCTTATACAGCAGGCCTTTTAGTGTTACTCTTTTAACGAAGGCATTAACAATATTGGTTACGAGTCAATAAGTATTCGAAACCCCCCGGGGTAAAGACCATGAAGAACTACGACCATGAAAAGTGACGTTCTACGTGAAATTGAGTGGCAGGATTGGAACTCCTGCACCAAAGTACACAGGACAACTTCGCAACTGACGCACCTGTAACCTAGGGCAAGGCCAGTGAAGGCCTTCGAAAGGGACATGGGGACGGGGAAAATTACACTTACCCAGCACGGTCCAGTTAGGTCAGGGACAGGGATAAAGAACGCGAACGTATGCACCAGTAAGACAACAAAAAACATAAACGCTTGCCACCATCTTGCAATACGTGTGAGAAACCCTGTACGCGCAGCTCTCGCGCACGGAATGTATCCCCGGCCTCCGGCGGCCTAATTCGCAACCAGCGGGGAAAGGGAACGGGAAATCGGGGAACGAAGGCAACAAGAAAAAAAAACGCATAAAGCGATTGGGAACAACAAAATAGTAAGCCTAAAAGACCGAACGACGAAAAAGGTGCGGGAAATAGTCGCTCGATACAGGCCGCGAAAAAGCCGGCGCACAGCCATATCAACACAGGACAACCTGGAATTGTTGAACCACACACACACACACACACGAAAAGACATAAAAACCACATCTTAAAGAAACCGCGGGCGCGCAAACAAATAGATGACACAGGCTTAAACACACACTAACAACACGTGCAGAAATAAAACGCAAAGAAAACGAAGAATCGCCCATTCCACGGGGAACATTGGTGGATGCTGTGTGCGTATGATTTCGAGCGCGCGCCTGTGTGTGTGTGTTGGATTTGTAGCATCTTCTTCTTATTGTTACCTGGGTGATCTTTTGGAGGAAGAGAGGGGTAGAAGGGGGGTTAAGAGCGAGACGAAGTGGTGGAGTAATATCCCAAACGGGGCGGCAAAAGAGAGTTACACTGCTCACGGAGTCGTGGCAGAGCATCATCATCATGCCGATGATGATGATGATGAAGCTGAAGTTGACGAGCGGCTGAGGCGAAGATGAACCACCTCAGCATCCACATCTCGTTTTATGCCCCACCCGCTTCCAGCGCGGCCTCTCTCCGTACTCCGTGCTATGTGAGAAGGCGCAGGCGAACGATGGGAGGCGCACGCACGGGCGGTGGTGGTTGGTGGGCCGTTGGGTGTCAGCGAGAGGTCATTCCAGAAAGTCAATCCCGTCAATTGATGGTGGACGGTTCGGTTTCGGCCCGCGCGAACGAGACGGAGTGCCGCGGGAAGAAGGCGAAGCAACTCCAATTAACAGATTTTCGCTGGGCGACGCACTAGCGGAAGTGCGGCTGAAAGCGTACTCTGAAGCCGTCCAGTGCTGTTGGTGGTGGTGGTGGTGACGACGGTGATGGTGACAACTTCGAACCAAGGCCTCTCAAGCCAATCCAAGTGCACCAGGGAGGAGAAAGGAAGGAAAGCGGAGGAGAGTGCTGCGTACGAGTTAGCAGACGTAATGATGGGTTTGCGCGTGTGCTCACTGGAAGGGTAATATTGTCGTGCCGTCGTAAAGACCTCGCAGTACCAGTAAACCCCACGGCACACGGTGTGTGCTCCATTCATCTCCGTGTGCGAGCCGGGACTCCGGGCGGCATTGTTGAATGAGCTGCCTGCCGAACGGGAAATGGGGGTAATCGTAGAGCGTCGTTGCGATCGGAAGTAGTGCTCTGGAGGACGTCTAGAGCTGAGCGTAACATCCAAACCTCAACTGCAACCGCTGGCCTGGTGCTTTGGTTTGGTTTGGTTTTGAACTCCACCCCAAAAGCCTGAAGTCGGCGGAGAAAGATCTCGAACGCCCATAGACACGACACGATGTTCATCCATGTTCATCGTTCAAAATCGAAAAACTATACCCACTCCAATACGCTGGAGATGTGAACGAAAATGAAACACGGAAGACGGCGAAGATACGAAAGAGAAAGCCCCCCCCCCTTCTGCCCCACGCAGGCTCTTTCCTTGGTCTAAACGAGCATGTGATTGCTCTGCTCTCGAAGCGCCGAAGAAGTTGCACCGCAGTGTTGAACGGTATTGCAAAGTTTGACGAAATTCCAGAGTTTTTGGTTTTCGAGTATTGCGAGATTTGACACCGATTGTCTGATGATCTTTTAGCTTGCGAAGATCTTTCGACGGTGTGTGTGTGCGTGTGCCCGTTTAGCTCACTGGCAGCTCACGCTCCACGAACTAGTTTCATCGCAGTGTTCCTGGGTGGCGCGCTGGGAGATCTGAGATGGTATAGACGTTGGTTGGACCTCATGGCAAGATGTCTCGAAGTAGTAGAAGTAATAGTAGTAGTAGTGACGTGTAGGTTACGGCGAGCGAAAAGAAAAGAAAAAAACAACCCTGCCCCCCCGAACCAGGGCCAGAATAGGAGATCAAAACAGGACTTCCAAAGATCAACGACCATAGATGGCCATAGCGAGGCAGCCCGCAGGCTTTGCTTTCCTCTTTCTCTACGCTAGTGTGTACGGCGCGTGTTGTACACCACACAACACCTACTTCGGTTAGGAGGAGGCAGATGGGGCAAAAGCGGAGGCGCTCGCCCAAAGGGAAAGGGCCCTTCGGGCGTTAGACGCTAGCGTGTGTGGCTATTACACTGCCTTTCGCCGGGCTGTTTGCTTCGCGCACTCTGTTTCTTTCTCTCTCTGTCCGTGTGTTTGTTTCCTATCTTTCTTGCGTGGAGTTCAGGTTCGAGGTTCCTCACACTCGACGTGTACAGTCTCTCTCTCTCTCTATCTCTCTCCTGTGGTATGCGTTTCTGGTCATGGAATACGCGTGTAAACAGAGCTGGGGCTCTGGTCGCTGCTGTCGGGCTACATTTCTCTTTCTCTTCCGGACATTCGCGGACTCCACGCGTTGAGCCTACCCTTGAAAAAGCGTTGAACTTCAGCTGTCAGGCAGGCGAATGTGGAGCGGTGCGGAATGGAAGGGAGCCAGTGTCCTGCGACGCAGTAGCTCCCCCTGTGCAGCTCGAAACACACTCCCGATGTATTGACGTTCACAGTTCTTCATTGAACACACCTCTCGAGATTCGATGGAGTTACCTCTAGAAACTCTGGATAAGCGACGAACGTCGTAGTCTCTAGCGCTCAAACTCAGTTTTGTCTCTTTCTCTTTCTCTGTCTGTCTTTCACTCTGTCTCTTTGTAATCCGAACATACTAGAAGTCAGAATTCCCAACTCTGAGGCTCTAATGGGGAGATGGGGGTGTAAAAACCCCAAAACAGGGCCCAGGGACCCGTTCGATTCTTTATTCTTTCTTCTCCCTCAGCTGGGGGGAATTCCTGCGTATCTAATCTCGCTTTTTTTGTTGTTATTGATGCTATTGTTGTAATGTAGCTGGAAGATCACCTTTGCCATTTGTCGCACATTTGCTTGAAGGTCGCATCGGCCAGCAGTGTATGTGTGGCGCTATTTCACAACCAGCTGCAAGCCCTGCAATGCAACCTGCAAATTACTTGCCCCGCACATGCGCAAACAGTGCGGCACGAGGGGAGCGGAGCAAGTGCGCCAAGTCGTCCCCATCGTCATCTGCGCGCACTCTCTGGGTGGCTGGGGCTCGCGGATCACTTCATCCGGTTATTTGCGCCCGAGCGCGACTCCGGGCCCCCGGTGGCATTACTAATACAATTAATTTTCGAGATGCTGCTGCTGCTGCTGCTGGTGCTGGTGCTCATTTAAATGCGTAACCCGTCGGCATCCCGTTCGCTCAGGGTGATCGTGACCGTGTGTGAGCGCGCGCGCAAAGTCCTCGCACAGTCGCCATCCCAAAACCGGCCGTTCCGTGCCGTTTAGACCGTGCCGGAACCGGTTTAGGCGATGATGATGGTGCATCATCGTCATCATCATCTTCCCCCACCGAACCCAACGAGCGATGTATGTGTGTGTGTGTGTGTGGTTTTAAGAGAAAACAGCAAAAGGGTTCGAAGATGGCGCGAAATCCCCGCGAGCGCAAAACCGGACCAGAACCGTCCTGGCCGTCGCTAGGCGATTCCGTCGTGATTCCTAGCATCTTCAAGGTCACCATCACCAGCCGAGATATGGAGATGGCTCTCGCGCGTGTGTGTGTGTGTGTTTGTGTGCTACCTGTTGCGCGTGCGCGAGGTCACCCGGGCGGGTATTGCAATTACCTGTTCCAGCGTGCCTTGGCCAGCGGCCAGCCGGAAGCGGATGCGCCTCGGTGGTCCTGTCGCGCCAGACAGATCGCCCGTGTGAAGCGCGCGTCTCCGCGTAAAGCGAGCAGCCATTGCGTCAGCAGGCCATGTTTCGTAACCCCAAGCGCTCATCTTCATCGGGCCGATCGAGACGCGATCCGCGACCGATTGTCCGTGGTTGTGCGCGCGGATCGCACGATAAGCGGGGCAAACGACGCACTTTCCCATGTGCACGCGGGCGGTGCGTGTTGCGCGAAGCAACTTTTTTTTTCGTTTTTGCGAGTTAATTAGCGTTGCCGCGGTTCCGGGAGTTCGATCGGTACCTTGGGTACCGAAACATGCACGTGCGCGCACCAAGCGCACGCATTCCCGGTGCCTGTATTGCGCGGTGGGGCGTGGGAATGGCCTGCGCGAAACCGAGCGAAAATTGGCCATCCGGCTGGGCCATTTCCGCAAGCGGGTTTCGTGCTGTTGCCGCCCGCTTTGGGGACAGCTTGAAGCTTCGCCGAGCATCGAGCGGCGGCACACGAAACTGCTGCAACAGCAGCAGCAGTCCCTTTTTCCGCTATAACGGATGCAAACCCCGCTTAGCGGTAAACAAAGACCGGCGCAGTCGGCACAAACCCGCAAAATGGTAAACAAGCAGCGAACGGGCGCTTCCGGCAACATTTCTTCCCCGCCCTTTCGGTGCGCCAGAAGGTCAACCGGCAAATTTCTGCTGATGCCTTCTGGCATCCACCAAGAAGGTGCCGCAGTGAAAGTGGGCAGCGAGTTCTTGGACGGGGTGACTTCTTTTGCATTTTGTTGTTGTTGTTGGTATTTGTTGGAAAAAATGCGAAAGCGGGAAACGTTCCACGGAAACGGTGGCGGTGGCTGTTTACATAACCGCCGAGTTTTGGTTTTTAACCAAACAACCAAACAACAAACAACTATTGCCCACCCTGAACTGCACTGAGTCATGGCGTGTGTGTGTGTGTGTTACTCGCTGCTTGGCATGTACCATCCCTTGCCCAATTCCCGGCACAACGAGTGGGCAAAGGTGAACGCTAGCTTGCGGTAGTGGCGCACCGAGTGGCGGACTCTTGCAAGACGGGAGGAAGGAGTGGCTGCATTGCCAAACGGTTCTCTCAGATCGTGCTGGCATTTGCAGTCGCTTCTTTGCGCCTCGTGACCTATGGGAATTGAGCATCTTGCTGCATTCTTGTTGCTCAGTCAAACTCCCAAAACCTCAGGGCCTTCCTAGTCCATAGAGCAGAGCTGTCAAACACTGGTGGTTCGTTACTACAGGTGGTTTTGGGGTAGGTTCTAGATTCCGTTCGAATGTTGCATTCCGCTCTATTTCCCTGTCTAAAAGCATCGATGAGAATTAATGGCGAATCTTGGCAAAGTATTAGGTCTATGAATAAGTGCGGGCGGTTTTTAGATAGCCAAAAATGAATCTTTACTGGTAATTCATGGCATCTTTGCAATTGGAGAACTTCTGGTGAGCCATATAATGCTCCTACGACCACAACAATGAGAAATCGAGAACTTCTGGTGAGCCATGTAATACTCCAACGACCACAACAATGAGTAATCGAAAGAATCAATGTCCAGGCTTTACAGCGGTGGGAAGATGAATCTTCCAAATTCTGCTTTTCGTAATGCTTTTTCACTGATACCCTAGGAGCAGTTGCCCACAAGCGAACAAATGGGAATTCGTCGTCTTGCAGCTTCAGTTGACTTGGGGATCGCTAGTCCACAGTGATTCCCAATGCTTTCAATCGATGGTAAATGTCTTGCTGAGATATCTTAAGCGTCTCTGAAAGTTCTTGACATCAAAATCAAATTTTAAGGACTCCTACGAAATATTCTTCTTCTTCCAACAAAAAAATTGCCACTTTTAAACCGTGTAAAGCCAGAGAATGATCACCACAATGCGATGACCTTCAGTAGCCGTTTTCTTCCAATTGTCAATAGCAGTTTGGTGTATAAGTTACCGTGTTTGCATACTTACAATCAACAATGTTGTATCTGCAATCGCAAAAAGATTATTAATGCTAAAGTAAAAGCCTAACGACTGCTTCAAAATGGCACTGGGGTGCCCTTACTGCTACTAAAACTAAAATAAATTATTGATGACGCCTAGTCTGAAATCACACGAACTCATTGTCAGCCCCTAATCGATTATACGGGCAATTGGGATTGGATCACGAATCATCGAACATTCGGTGCAGCTAATGATGCAATTGTGAAACATGTTGCAAAGACTTTGAGACGGCTTTTCGTGCAATCGTGCAGTGCAACCTGCCTTTAGTGCTATTTTAATGAGCTAGAATGTCTGGCACGGTGCAGACGACGACACACCACAAAAACCCATTCTTACCGGTGACACAGCAACCAAGACGAGACGCTCCGTCCGTCTGCTGGGCGAGAACTGGTTCCTAATCGGCCGTCCCGCGCGTCTGTGGCTATTGAGCCTAACCGGACCCAGCACCTGGCAGCAGAGGTCAAGTGCGCTTAATTGCGCTTTCACTTCTGGATTCTCGCCTTCTCGGGGACTGGCATCAGAGGGGCTTAGGGCGAAATCGCAGTGCCTGGTTGGTCCGGTGCTGCCCGCAGACGAACCGGTTACCCTTCCGACTTCCGGAATTTTTTTCTGCTGCAGTACTGCTCTGCCGCAAAGCGATATTAGCAGTAATGTGTGCTTGGCAGCTTTGCTAATTTGAATTCCAAGCCACTGCGGGCAACACCGCCGCGCTGGCAAACTGACACCTGCTCTCCGGGGTATCGGGCAGCCCTGTCGGGTCGAGCTAGAAACTTTGAAGAATGCTTCAGACATTCTCAATGTTTGAGCCTCCGAAGAAGCCCGGAAGCGCAATTGCTGCACATGGTAGCGTGCTGCGAGATGGTGACGATAAACTCCGTCCTCTCTCTCTCTCTCTCTTTCTCACTCTCTCTATCCCTTTCTGTCGTTCTCTCTCGCTATCTATCTATCTCTGTCTCTTCAGCGTGATTTACAGCTCAGGTCGTCTGATAGTGCGGAAGAACCGGGCGGCTGCGCGCATATTGCACGCAGTACTGCACACACAATTACACGCCCGAGTTAACTTCGCATCATCATCATCGTTCTACCCAGTTGGCTTGTGTTTGCCGCCGTCGTCGTCAAGATCAAGATTGAAAGACTGCGGGCGGGCGTGATGTCTTCCCTGCTTGAGCCGCCCCAAGTCAACGGGTCTGCGCGCGTACTGAAACTGTCACTGTTTTCCGGGCGTGATTTTGTGTGCGCTGCGCTGACTACCACCGCCCACCGCGCCTTACACACACCGGTACAATTATCCAAATCATCCGAATGTGCATTGCAATGGTTTTTTTTTTGTTTAACTCTTCTTTGCTGTCATTTTTTTTGTTTCGTTTTGTGCGAGCATGTTCCACCACAAAAGCGGTGGTGTGGAGCGGTCGAAGAGCGGAACGGACTCGCTGAAAAGTGACTGGGGGAGGAGGTTGATGGAGTAAAGCGGAGGAAGAATTAGTTAGATCATTGTTCCGTGCGCCTTCAGTAGACCGGGGCTGGGTGGGCGGGTTCTGGAGCGAGCGAGAGTTGTTTTTTTATGTATATATTCTCTCCCACTTTCAGGGAGAGGAGTAATAAAATACACCCTATCACCACCCCACACCACCCCCACATTCACATACAGAATAGCACGCAAATTATGAAGAGAGAGATAGAGAGAAGGAGAGCAAGAATGAAGAGAATCAAACATGTAATCAGAAATATTTAGCGAAAGCGCCTTGCCGTAGTAGCTGTTGTGGATCGTGTTTAGTATGTGTGGTGCTCTAGTGTTAAAATGAGCTTCTTCTTCTACTGATTTTATACACACACCCACACTCAGTCACATACACCACTCACCGCCGATTACACAATAAGACGTAATGATATGTTCAACAACAAACACCACGAGAACAGTTGTTGATTGGAAAATGTGTTTCTAGAGGATCACACACCACACACCGTCAAGAGAGATTCGATCACATAACCGCAAAGGGTAGCGTGCGCGCGCGCGCGTTGCGAGCAGCAGCACACTTATCGATTGCGCCATTCAGCCGGCTCGTTTGGGGCGCGTTCTATACTGGGTTTTGTTCTAAAGCATGTAACGCGTGCATTAAGCATCTTACTTGTACAAATTGTATTTTAATGCTGTGAAACTTATTGTTACAATATTACTGAAATTGAAAGCAAACAACAACAACAAAGCATCATTTAGCTATTCCGCATTCCGAGGAATCCGATCGAGTGCGGGGTGCAGGTTGGAGCGTGAGAGCCAATCGATGATCGTTTCTTGGACGAACGATGAGATAAATTCCTGGAACCGGCAAACCCCAGCAGCACCGGACGAGGAAGGAAGGGTATCATCAACAACATCAACCTCATCGCTCCGATATGGAAGCATTCGAAGTGAAAGAGAAAGGCGCTCGGGCAATAGAGGAACGGGGGGGATTTTGTTGCGCCCCGGAAGGGTCTCGGAACGGTGTTTCTTTGTATGTGTGTGTGTGTGTGTGTTATTGTGTATGCTACTCCCCGTGTGCTTCCGCCCACGTAAAATGTCGAGTCGAGGCGCTGTGAATGATCGTCACGCTGGTGCACCTTCGCCCTTCTGCGCCGATCTCCGATGGGAAAGTATGGGAAGGTAATGGTTTCAGCACAGAGGGTGAGAGAAAGAGCGAGAGAGAGAAGGATGCCGGGAAGGGATGTTGATGATTAGCAGCGGTAAGAGCGAGAGAGAGAGAGAGAGGGAGGATGAAAAAGGCAGAAAAAGGACGGGAGTGGGGCGGAAAGGTAATCGAAGCAATTTTGTGAGTGCCAATCCGAACTTTCGCTAAATCGGAACTCACGAGAAAGATTGAGAGAACGAGAGAGAATATTTTGTCATTTGTTTGTTTTTTTTATTGTTTTCTTCTTCTGCCTGCTCAAGCACCAAGCACGGTTTGTCATATTTCTTCCTACATTTTCCCTTGAGCCCTAGGCCGCTGTTGCTCAATGTAAAAAAAAAACCCCATTCAACCCAGCGGCTCACTGTTGCTGCGGTTGCCCGGGCTCCCACGTCGCGAATGGGACGGCACTCACCCGGCGCTCGCCGTAGCTCTCCTGAGCCCCATCGCGCGGTGCCGGCCGGACCCGCTCGGCGGCTCGGGATGAGTGGCGCGCGCGCGCGATCGTGCTGGGTCTCGCGGCGCTCTCTGTCCAGCGTGCCGGTGCTGTACGGCGGACACACACACACACACACACTTGCGTGTCCGCGTGCATGCCACTCGCGAGCTTTAGCACGGTTCGCTCCCCGCGACAGCCAGTCGGGGCCGGACGCTGCGCGTTCAGTCTTTAGCGCACCACCGGACGGGCTCGATCGCGCTCCGTTCTGTCGCACCCCTGACGCACCTTGGTAAAACAAAACCAAGGAGGAAGGAAGGAAGGAAGAAGAAGAAGACAAAAAAAATACAGTAAAATAAAACAAAACAACAAACTCCCCGTGCGAGCACGCACCCTCACAGCCACAGTACGCGTGAGCAGGTGTGTGTGTGTCCGTTTGTGTGTGTGTAAGAGAGAGAGAGAGAGAGACTGAAAGGTGAAACAAGTGGACAGAACGCGCCTGCAACATCAACAACAGCAACAACAACACGGGCGGAAGGAAAAGCTACAACTTCAGTCGCTACAGGTGAAGGAAAACCCATTCCACGCACAACCACACACACACAGACACACCGCGTTGCGTTGTTGAAAACCCGCACGGGGTGGCGATCCGGCAGTGCTTTTTTGTTCGGTTTCAAGCGGTTGTGGACATTGGAGAAAGGTGCGTTTCGGTGCCACTTCCGTTGCGTTCTGGTGGCGTTTTTGGTGTGTGTTTTTTTTCGGTTTCTTGTTTTTGTTGTGTTAATGTTGTTATTGTTTGTTGTTTTTTTTTGCGCTGCTTCAAAGACCACTCCAACGTAATCGGGCACACAAACACAGCCACACACAAGGAAGGTGTGTGCGTGATTCTGTCATCCATTCTTTAATGCTGCTGACCAACACTGCAGTGCGTTAACGATCCGCTTCTTCTGGTTTGAGGTTTCCTCCTTTTAATCCTTTTTTTTGCGTTTCGTTTGTACAGATGTGTGAGTGTTTGAGGAAGTATTGCGAGTGTTCTTCCAAAGCCTGCACATGCATCCGTCAAATGTTGTGGTCGAACCCCAAGGATCGATTAATAGCGATCGAACATTTTCAACAACAACAACAGCTGAATTTGCTTTCAAATGGCTTTCAAACGCAATACACACACACACACACGCAACCACAATTTGCGCACATAGAAAAAGACGCATTTTCCGGCGTTTATTTTTATGCTTTTTTTTCCTTTTTTTTGCGTGTGAAGTTCCGGTCAACGTGTTACAAAACTGGTCCCACATAACCACGTAGAAATGTGCGCATGTGTGTGTGTGTGTGTATGTGGTGGTGTTGTACCGATAGGAACACATCAGATGAGCGGCGGAGAACGTTCTCGTTCTCGGTGTGGTGTGTGCAAGGTTCGTCGCTTGCGCGTTTCTGTCGCCCAGTTGCGTTTCAGTTCTTCGTTTTGAGGACGTTGGCACGCTGCGAGAGAGAAGGCAAAAAAAACACACACACACACACACCCGGGAACAAACAAACCACATTGAAGGTTAATAATGACGAACTGCTTCATCATGGGGATGGTTTTTTTTTCTTAAATGTTTTGCTCTCTTAGAGCCAAGTCTTTTGTATTGCTTTTTGTGAAAAATAAATTTTTTTTTTATTTTTTATTTTTTAAAGGCAATATTCTCTGTATGTGTGTGTGTGCGTGACTGTGTCGCTTATTAGAAGTAAGCCTTTCCAGTTGCGAAGCGTCGGTTTCGAACCGGCCCTGCTCTAAGTAGAGCCCTGCCGGGGCCAACTCTTCTGGGTCGCGCAACAACTCGCTTCTTTCATGCCGCCAGTTCCTTCCCGTCAGCCGTGAAGGTGTTAAACGAAAACGTGTTTCCGCGTCTTCGTTGCTTGTGACCCCTTTTTTCCTCTCTTCTTTCTCCCAATGGGGAACTTTTCTTGCCTCTTGCCCCCTGCTGACGGGGGACACCGAAGCAGCCACTCCACCGTGGTCGAGCGACCATCCTGTCTCCGAGTGGGTGATGGAGCGGTGATGGAGGATACGGGGGTGGTGGGGGGGGGGGGGGGATGATAGACTCTATCTCTTTTTCTTGGCCCACATTCTGAGCGGAGCAGCAAATTTACACGCAGCACGACTCATCTGCATCTTTTATGGGTGCGGAATCGTTTTTTATTTTTGTTTGAAATTGCAGACCGTTGCTAGGTCTTGGATAAGGCTCTTTTTTGTCGCCTGTTGCTTCGCGGTTTCGTGTTTATTTATTTTACGATTTTTCATTGTACTTGAGTGTGCTTTTTTTTCGCACCCACTCCTCGCTCTGCTGCCGATAGCTTGCTAGCACTTCGCAACAGCGTGTTTGCTACTTTGCTTGTACACTCCCTCCCTATTTTTTAGGCGGCTTGTGACGTCAGCGAGCAAGCTTCTAGCTCTTCAAGAGTTCGAAGTGAAGTTTTTTTTTTGTTTGTTCGCTCGTCTAGCAAATCTTAACTTACCGTAGAACGTCCAGGGCACCGCAGGCAGCAGAACGGGGATGGGAAACCCGAACGAGCCACAACCGGTCAGTACCGGTTCGCATCCACAATCAATCGCAGAAGCAGCAAGCAAACCAGGCTGAAAGCTTACTTATTTTCAGCCGCGCATATCCGCACTGCATCCGACTTGGCTTTCCGATTGGGTGAACTCATTTATTATGCGTACAATTTTGTGTTTTTTTTCCTTCTTTTTGGTGTCTTCCCCCAATTCTTTACCCAACACACATACACACTAATCGATCGGCCCCGGCGGGCCCGGCTGGGTCGGGAGAAAGTTGTGTGTCGTTCCAATGCGAACTCAACGTCTCACCCAAAAAAAAAAAAACACACAGAAAAAGAAAACCACACACACACATACACACACACACACACACAGACTTCAAATTCTATCGCTATCTCACTCCTTAATGTTAGAGCCCCGAAGGTTTGATTCAGCTCCGGCGGTGGAAAAAGCAATGTGAATGAAAAGTCCACGGGGGGGGTAGGGTTGTTGCGGGGTGAGAGTGATTATATTAATTTTTTATTTCGCACACTCTCACCCTCACCCCGCGATCTACTTTCGCCTGCGCCTGGTCACTGGTGATGAGGATGATCGAACACGGAAGGGAACGAGGCGATCGTTTCGCGTTCGCCAAATAAATTTCCATGCACACACACACACACAAATCCCTCCATGTTTGTGTGTATGGGTGTGTATGTGTTTGTTGCTAATGCCTCACGCGCTACTCCCCATTTTGCGCGTGACGCGTGCCGTTCATTTTGCCGCTGGTGTACGCATTACCGTTTTTTTGCGTTAAAGGGGGCTATCAAAAGCCGTTAGGGAAAGGGGTGGTAAGCGAATTAATCATTGAAAAAAAAAAAACGCACCCAGAAAAACAAAAGCCAAAGCAATTTGCAACAGCAGTCTGTAGCCAGGCCCGGACGCACCACCGGTCGGAAAGCTGCATTCATAAATGCTTAATGCACCGGAGGGAAACCCGATTGTGTTCTGAGATTGAACGCACGCGCTCTCGCGTGCGTGCGTGCGTGTGTGTGTGTATGTGTGTCTATTTTTGAATTCGTTTTTCTTCCCACTTGTTGTTTTGTTTTGCTGCTGCATTAATGCTGCGTAATGAATAGCAGAGGGCTTTTGACTTTATTTTCACAGCGCATTTGCGTGTTGCCAGAAAGGAGGAGCTGTGGGACGGGAGGAAGGGGCTTGTTTTCTGTTTTTTTTTTGTTTCACACCCCTCTCCTCCCCTAGAATGGATTAGTGACTTCTCGCACGGTGAAGCGAAAACGCACACAACGGCGCGCGCGCTCACACACAGTGGGTTCGTGGGTTGTTTCGCAGAATGTGTTTTCATTCAGAACCGAAAGCCCGGCGAAAAAGAAGAAAAAAAGAGCGCCAACCAATCGCATGAATCTGACGTGGCCGCACAAAACCACCACGTCCGCGGCGTGCGAGCAAGGATGGTGGGTTCGCGTGGCGGTAGGGGTTCGTCGCTTGTGCCGCACGGTTCGCCCGTTGAAGTCTTTTGCACCACCGCACGCTGGTGGTTCTGGTGCGACTTTCAACGGCTGTGCCGGGGAGGTGGGTGGCGCTGGGAAACACACGGTACATGGTTTACCGTGTGCACACACACACACACACACACAGTGCGCCTCCTTCACTCCCCAACCAGTTAGTTCCTCGGGTTCATTTTGCCGTGATTCCAGCGCAGCAAACACTGTGCTGTGTCCCGTTCCAAACGAGGTAGGAAGAGGAGGAGGGGAGGGGTGGTTGGGCGCGGTACGTGGAAGGAAAAATAAAACTTCATTTGTCAAGCCGGAATGTACCGTTACCATCATCCCCCGTGCCCAAAGGTTTCCACTCGCACTCGCCGCTCGCACAGCCAGCCACAGCTTCCCTTCCCCACTGCCCTCCTTCAGCCATCAGTTTGCCCTTTTCGCTTTGCCTTCTGCGAAACAATCCCGTCCGCTTCGAGCACCGAGTGTCTGTGTGTGTGTGTGTGTGTGTGTGTGTGTGTGTGTGTGTGTGTGTGTGTGTATGTGCAGCCGGTGTGTTGGGAGGAAAACAGAGAGAAGAAGATGGGAGAGAAAAAAAAATGGAAGCAAGAAGCAAAATCATTACCGTGCGCTCTTCGGGTCGGGTCCCAAGGGTGGTGGTGGTGGTTGGAGGGGGGTTTTGAGCTGATGATGATATCACCTCTTTCGCCCGGCAAGCGACGAACCTACCGCCCCCTCACCCCAGCCACGTTCCACTATTGCTCGTATGATTGGCCGCCCGCTCCACCTCTCGCGGCGACCGTACACCGGGTGACCATTTTGAATGCGCCGCTAGAACCCGCGCCGTGTGTGCGCTGTGACAGCCAATGGAAGCTAGCGCAGCAGAGAACGAACACAATCGCCCGGCAGCAGCGGGGCAAGAGCGAATGGAAAGCACACGTCACGATTCTTTGCTTGTTTGCGGGGTTTGTTCTTACAGTGGAAGGGAGGGGGTGGGGGTGGGGAGTGGGGCAAAACAACACAAATCTCCCCCCTCCTCCTCCCCCGGCGCATACGTTTGACAGCCGCTGTCAAAAACGGGCGAACCCCGTAGGAGGAGTGGTGTACGCGAACAAAAGAGACACGGCCAGAGATGGGAAAGGTCGTTGTGCCTTAAGAGGCCGTACCTCTTTCTTAGGAACTTTCGGCCATTTCGCTTTAAGACGCACGTCCGAAGTTCGATCCGCCGCGCCCGGGATGATAGACTAGGTGCAAAAACCGTGCCGGTGCCCCACAAATGTCGTCAGCAACCTGTATACTAATATTCGTTTTTTTTTCTTTTCCATTTTCTCTTTGCATACAGGTGCCGTTGTGTATGTGTGTGTGTGTGTGTGCCTATGTGTGTGTGTGTGTGCACAAGTACTTGACAAAGTGTGTACAGTCCTTCAGTGCAGCTGCTACTATCAAAAGAAACACATAAACCGAAATTCCTATCAACCAAAACTACAGCAAGCAACCAACCTCGTGGGCGGCAGCAGCGGCGGCACACGCAGCAGCACACGATTCCACTCTTTCCTGGCGCCCGCGCGGGAAACTCTAGAATCGAGTGCTTTGCTGCATTCAGCTGATATTTTGTTTCGTTTGTTTTCCTTCCCTAATTACCTAGTTTAGTATACCGTGTATAATTTGTGCAGATTCGCGCACACATCAAGTGAGGTGCGTGTGTGCGTGCGTGCGCACGATCGCGTGCTCTGTGCGTGTTTTTAACAGTGTGTGTGTGTGTGTCTGTGTGTGAGAGTGCATTCGGTGTAAGCTAGTGGGTGACAGTAGCCGTGCGTGCACCTCGTCAGTGACAGAAACGGCGGGTTCGTCGTCTGCTTTTCGCGCTCGTGTCCGTGGAGCTGCGCGTGGAAAGCGCCCGAACCCGGAGAAGGCATGAAAGGTGTCGCGGCGGTACAGCAACAGTAGCAGCCGCGGTAGTAGTAGTAGTAGTAGCTGTGGCTGTTGGAGTAGCCAACCAGGAAACCGGCCCCGGAAGCGCGGCTAGTTGGGAACGGGTTTGTTGGTAGTGTGGTACGCGAAGAAACCAGGGAACCGTAGCACCCGAACCTTGCCTGCCCATAAAACAAACAGCGAGGAAGCGAGGACGCGGCGGTGTGTCGACTGGGGGCACACCCAGTTGCGCGGCATGGAGCTCTCAACGCCGAACGACGGGAGCGGAACCGGCTGGCGACCGAGGTGGAGGAGGATGGTCCGGGGGGCTTCGAGGACACCGAGCTGGCTGCTGTTGCCGCTGGTCGCGATCGCCTTCCTGTCCACCACTATCCACGCCGAGTCATTGTTAGCAATAGGTAAGTGTTGCGCACCTTGTGGGATCTGGTATTGGGGGATGGGAATAGGATAGGAGGTTGTGTTACGAATCTAGCTGGAGATTAATTCTGCAAACCATTCCTACCAGATATTACAACAGTTTGCGTAGCTGATGAACAGCGTGCTACTTCCAATTCTTGATATAGAAACAAATAATGTTTTCAATGTTTTTGAAACAAATATTGGTGACCCTTTTCCAATTCTACGTGTAAACATCTAAAAGAGCTAAAAGGCCTAAAATATCTCAGACAGTTTGTATCACAGAGCTTAGATTCAATGTATTGGTCTAAGATGTCATGCTTGAAAGTTTCCAAATTTTGATTAAAAGATCTTGCAGATACTTCTACTCTGCTTCAAGATTTCTTTTCAAGACTTCAGAGTCTAGAGATTGCTATTTCCAAGCGTATCCCAATTATCTAAAGTACGACCATGCAGTAGATGTAGCTCCTAGCTCGCTAGAATCTTCTAAACCAGATCCACCGTAAACTCTTGCTTCGACAACCGTTTGCTGATAAACTCATCCAAGATCTTCCTAAAGACATCGAGATCCTCTTACACAACAGGCATAACATCGTTTCTCTGCTGCAAGATTGCCTTGAAATGCTGGACTGCTCTAGCCATCTCCGACGATTTGGGGTTTTTTCCCCGAAGTCCACACTTACAATTTTAAACATCCAATGTTTGTGACCTCAATCTCCTGCTCGGATCTTAATAGGGTATCTTAAGGTATCTTCAACTCCGCTAAAAATAGAACGCTGTGACATTGAAAGCAGGAAAATCAGCCAGCTTTTCGAAAGGAGCCCCACCATCAACTTTCAACTGGCCGCGTGCTGTGCTGCGAACAAATTGCACCAGCTTGTGCAATGCGTCGGATTTTGCTCATTTCCCAAACAGTTGCCGAAACAGCTTGCCGAGTGGTTGCTAGCTGCTTGGCCTGTTAAACCCGGGAGCCAGAAGCTCCCGTCGTGTGAGAGCGAGAGAAAGGAATCAATACACAAGCTCGATCTCGCCTCTATAAAACAAAACTAAATCCTATTCTTCCGGCTCTAGATAGTGTGGAGGCTTTGCCGAGCTCCAAGCATTGGGGGAATAGCAAGGCCTCAACCACCTACCCCGTTCACGCTTCTGGCGTGATATAATTCCAGTGTTTTCTCTTTTGTTTGATGGCCCAACCGCGCCGTCAAGGCTCGTCTTCTCCATGGTTCCATCAGATCGAACGATCTCATCTCACATCCCCATTTTCTCTTCGTGCCTGCACGTTCGACATTTCAGCCGAGCTTCAGGCGAGAAAAGGGCACGATGGCACACAGCTGCCGATGGGAACGAGATGGAGCGGTTGTGACAAAGCACAATGCGCTGACACGTTTGATAGCGAGATTACGCTAGAAAGGATGACAAAAATACTCATACACACATACACACACACGCACAGCTCATCCATTTCGACTACGAGCTTAACATTTCTTTGCGGTGTATATTTCACAACTCGCAGCAATGTTTCACCACCGTGCATTTGGGATTGTTTGGCGAGTTTGGCGCTCTCGTCTGTCGCTTTGTTTTTACGCGCCTGCTGCTCTCTCTCGTGCCACCGCTTTGCGCAATTCAATTTCGGTTGGAAACAGAGCACAGAGAACCCAGAGAGGCATAGGAAAAGTAATTCGCATAACGTGCGCCGTATGCAAATGTTCGCATGTCCGAATTTCCATGCTCATCACTCATAGCAAATCATGCAATCATGGCTGCTGCCGCTGTTGGCTGGAATTCGCACACGACAAGCTGAAAAGGGCGAAAGATATGCAACACAGAAGTACAGCTTGCATACTTCAGCTCGATAATGGCCAACAGGAGCTAATAGGAAGCACCTCAAAAAAAAAAAACAAAAAAACGAAACACGTAAAGAAATGCCGAACCAAATCGAGCAAGGAAAGTAACGCACGCACTCACACGCTAAGCCCGCACTGATCGTGGGGCCTGATAAGTGATAAGTGAAGGAGAAAGGGAAATTGGCGGCCTGTCTGCGATCGGGGCGGAAAGAGGGAAATGAACGGAAAACACTCATAAAACGGGCAAAGCCTTGGGGGTAGAAACCAAAATCGAATCCAAACTCGAAATGATAAAGATGTGTGTCGAACTGCTTGGCTGGTTTGAAAAGTGCGAAACACGCAGAAGCACATATCTTCACGCTGAGTGAAAGGGTCGTCGCTAGGCGCAGCGAATGGAGCCGGGCGAAAATAAGCAGCGAAGGAAAAGAAAGGTTACAAGAGCGGCCGAAGTTTTCTTGATGCTTTTCGGTACGATCAGGCACCTTTTCTCTCGACCTCGTTTCTTTCTCTCGGCGTCTCTCTCTCTCTCTCTCTCTCTCTCTCTATCTCTCTCTCTCTCTTTGGCCTTTATACTAGCTCTTACGGCCCCAGCGTGCGATTGAACTTTTCCTTCCTCCCGCTAGTCGCAGCAGCAAACAGCAAAAAAAAGGCACAAACTCCTCAATTTCAGGTTTGCTTCTTCCTCCATTTTTTCCGGTTTCAGAGCGCCACCCGATAAAGAAGGAAGTTAATCAAGCCGTGGCTACATCAACCCCTTTCCCTCCCCCCTCCCCCCCACTGTTTGTTTCGCTCGCTATCGTGTATCGTCTTTCCTCACGCACACAGTGGCGGCGGCGGCGGCGGCGGTCATGAGTTTCGAGCAAAACCGGAAAAGGGAAGTTGCGCCGCGCGGTGCATCGTAAAAGCGAGCAAAATCGCAATCCGAACGGATGCCCCAATGGCTCCCCCCCTCCCTCCCCTACCCCATCACCCCTTCGACATAATGGTAGGAGGGCGAAGGGGGGTTTGGATGTTTTCCTTTTCTGCTTTCCTTTCCTTTTTAACGCCGTCCGCGTCGAGGCGAGGATTTTGAACTGTGCTTGCGTGCGGCGGGGGTGTTGGTGGTGGAAAGTTGGAACTGGAACTTTCACTTTCGCCTCCCTCCCCCCCCCCTTTTCTGAGAGCGGCAACCCCTCAACCATCCCCCAGGTCGTACTTTCCCGGTTGAATCGTTGATCTGGATTGGGTTTTTTTTGGGGGCGGCTTCAGGGATGGGTTTTTTTACTCGGGCCTTTATTTTACGATTCTGAATAGTTTTGAACGGAAGGCAAAAGGGGGGGAGGAGTGTGGAAATGGTATTAACCACTAACGACAGGTATGGTACCGCTCCCCGGGCTGTAAAGCGTCGAATGAAGCATTGGCGGGCGAACCGTTTTCAGGCGGCAATTTAAAACAAAAAAAAACACGAAAAAAAACAACACACACACACGCAAAAATATTTTAAAAAGGTGGAAAAGGTTAAAGGTGCACCGATCGCAGTGCACGGAAAAAGAGAGCTTAGTTAGAGCTTTTCACTCAGCTTTTCACTTCTGTTGCAGTTTCTTTAATATTTCCACGCAAACTTACCATAATTTCCTGGACATTCGACCAGTAAAAAAACTAAAAAATAAAGCTTTACACTTTCTGATAGTTTATGAAACAAAGTGTTTGATCGAATTTAAAACTCCAACCTTTTTGGTTATTTTTCGCATCTTCAGGCACATTTTTAACATTTTTAAGGTTCCATAAATCCCGGATCAAATCAATGCGTCTCAAACGACGTTATGTTATTTCAAGATGCGAGTATTCTTATTTTTCGCATCAATAGACAGGCAGCGCAGCATTTCACAACGTTATTTCTACCCACAGTATTTCACAATCATGGGCAATGGTTGTGACAGTGGACAGTAAATAGGAGACAGTGAAAAAGAAACAAACAAATACATTTATTTTTAGTAAAGTAAAACATGCGTAACGCGTTTGATTGTAACGCGATAACAAATAAGAAGAAATCAATACAGGGAGAAGATTTGATCAAAATTTTTTAGTTAGAGTAACAGGATTGGTGAATCTGGCGTACAATACAAGATGCCGGCTTAACTGGTTAATTACCAGCATGCACAGGCTTGGCGGATACTGAACCAATTTTAACGCGCTTCGAATCAGGTGCGCTTGCGGTCCAGCGGCAAAGTGCTCTTCCTGACATCTCACAGGTCGTGCGTTCAAATCCATACTAGCATAATTGGCATATTGGTAAAATACTAATAATAAACTTTTAAGCAGACATATATTGGAGGTGGATCATTGATAAGGTATAAAAAAGAAGAACAAAAAGAAGAAACATGCAATGTAGACAGAAGATATCGCACAAATATCGAAAACGGATGTCCAATCTCTGGAGGAGAGTATTTTGCATATATATATATGTGCCAAATCGCATTTTTAATGCTTTTTATTTTGAATTTTCGAGCTGTGTCCTACATTTGCCGCACAAGATGGAGTGCTTCCTCTGGTTGAAGGAAACAAAAAACAACTGTAACCAGTTCTCGGTTCGTCTGGCGACTGGGGAATTTTATGGGTTAAACCATGGGCCCTACTCCCCACAACAACCTGCCACAGGTCTCGCACACGGGAAAACGACACAGCAAAACCATACCAAACGGTTTGTCTGCGTGTGTGTGTGTGTGTGTGTGTGTGTGTGTGTGTGTGTGTGTGTGTGTGTGTGTGTGTGTGTGTGTGAACGGGTTTAATATACATTTTACGAGCCTCCGGTAAGGCGGACAAGATTTCGAGCGGCTGAAAATTCCAAAACAAGACACACAAGACGAACCCCGGAGAGTGTACCGGAATCCGGAAAAGGATGATTGAGCCGGTTAGTGCAAAAGAGTGTATGTATGTGTGTGTGTGTGTGTGTGTGTGTGTGTGTGTGTGTGTGTGTGGTGTGTGTGTGTGTGGTGTGTGTGTGTGTGTGTGTGTGTGTGTGTGGGGAGGGTGAAGAAAAAGCGGAAAAGCTCGTCAGCTTGCATTATTACGATATACACGTATACCCGCACACCCGTGCTTCGGTTTTCCATTTCGACTGCTTCTTTCCGCCTTACGCACGCTTGTTGGCGTGTTGCGTCTTGGTCATGCGACCATCTTTATCTTTTTTTTTTAACTGGAAAGAGGCTTTCCCTTGCGCTAAGCCGGACGAGCGCCACCGGAACGGAAACCAGTCTTTGCACTCCGAGACCGAAACCCAACAAGCCCGAACGGGAGCTGGTGAGGCACGAAGAAAAACGTTCTACGCGCCTGGGGTTTGCTTGCTTTGTTATTTTCTCCCATCGCCGTACAGCGACGGCCCGATCGCACGGGAAATGTAAATAAACGGGCCGCACCCTCCCTCAGCACCGTGCCCTTCGTTTCGGCCGTTATCAATCCTGCCTGCCTGCGGCGGATCCCATCGTTTGGGCCACGCTGGACGCTGAAGTGTGTGTGTGTGTGTGTGTGTGTGTTCGCACATGAATACTGGCCATTGTGCCAAGACACGGACCCCGCAAGGGAAGCACACGGCACACTCGGTGGAAAGCAACGCCACTACACCCATTGGTGTCGCCAATGATGGGCAATGATGAACCCTCCTGCGGAATTGACATTCTATCCACTGGGTGCGGTCGAGGGCGAACGGGGGGAGGGAGGGGGGCGAACCCAGCATCCAGCATTTTCCTTCACGAAGCGCCGTTGCGTGACGAAACGCACTCGGTTGCTTTGCGCGGGACGGAGAGTACGCGGGCACGGGACCGGAAATTTGGTTTGGCTTCAATTGAATAAACTACTTTACCACCGAGTAGCTTGGGAAGAAGACGAACTGTGTGTATGTGTGTGTGTGTATGTGCGTACGACGGTGTGTGTGTGTGATCACTTTCACGTCAATCTCCTAATAACGACGCACTTGTTGGAGTCATGCCGTTAGGGACTCTTCAAGCTGTTCAAGCCCTTGCTGGCGGTAAGATCTTTGCGGGATGGAATAGAAGATCACCCAGAATATATGTGTGTGTGTGGATCTGAAACTCTGGACATTCGTACAGCTAGTAACGGAGGAAATATTTTGCGCGAGTCAGCTCCAGTGTTGGTTTGTTTATTTTCCAAAAGTTAGACTAGACGGCCAACAAAACCCCCACAAGCGTCTTCTGCAGACGGTGCGATCGCGACAAAGACGAATTCCAAACATCCAAACTAAGCGTCAAGACGAAACAATAAACAAACCAAGGGCGTTAGGAACTGTGAAGTCAGCCACAGTACCCAACAGCAACCTCTGGGGATCTGAGGCTTTGCTGCTGGAATGGCGCATCATTCTCGAAGCATTCAAGTGGAATGGAATGGTAGCAGTAGAGCAACAGCAACTACAAAACAAACTCAATGCTCCTTCTAGAAGTGGGAGATGTTGGAATCTCAACCAGAGACCAACAAAAAAAACAGAGAAAAAACAACAACAAAACCAAGAACTCCGCTAACTACGAGCAACAACAGCAAAAAACACACCCGTACCCAGGTTGCACAGTTGAATTTCGCACGTTCCGTTCCCCGGAGCCCGTGATTTAACCTTCGCGCCGGGCATCAGATATTCGGGCATCAGAACCTGTGCGAATCGTTCTCAGCACTGCAGCAGTGTGGGTCGGTGTTTTTTGTGTGTACGCCAGGTGAGGTGATTGCGATGCGGTTTTGCTGCATTTGGCACAGGCGGCGAGAAGCTGAAGGTGAATGATTGGTTGATGTTTTGCTGTTGTTTTGTTTGCTAGACTTTATGGCCCGCTTACGTACCTGCTAATGGTCAAATTGCATCACGTCCGGGTCGTAAAGCGCGTGTGATACTAGCCCGCATTTGTGTGTGTGTGTGTGTGTCTGTTCGATGTGAATTTCCCAGAGTTTCAATGGCTCACAGACATGGTTTCCAGTCGCGCGATCGGAATGCACACGTGGAGGGGAACCTGGGACTGATTTGGGGTTCTCAGCGGGTACAGCGCACGTATTCTAGCACGGCTTGAATGCGCATAACAACCTTTTGCTTCTTGGTTTTTTCTCTCTCTCTCTCTCTCTCTCTACAAAACCACCTTACATCGTGGGTCTCAAACGTTCCCAGAGGTGCCGGCGGTAGAAAGATGTACGTAACATCTCGCAGGCTAGTAGAGGTTCGGTAGTAGAGCGCTCGCCCAGCCCGTATTCCCCATTCCGGAACGTTCGGGGCACGTACACGTTCGGGTGAAAAAAGAGAAGCGCTCGGAGCATCCCATCATCATCCTACACAATGCAAACTGTAATGATAGCAGCAGCAGCAGGTTCTAATAAGCACAATAGAAAACGATCAAAAGTGACAACGAACCTGCACGTACACGTGGATGACGATGACGCGGGCGAGAACGAACGCGGCAGCGTATGAAATGGACCCCGCAGCACACGCAAACTCTACAAAATGCCTGTGTATGTGTGGATGAACTTTATCCGACCGCAGCGAACTGTAACAATAGCGTTATTCACATTAGCTTCATCATCATTATCATCATCATCATCGTCGTCGTCGTCGTCGCGCAGTTGTTGTCGTCGTTCGTCGTCGTTTGTCGTCGTACGGTCATTATTATGGTCCGAGATTCGAGCGGACAAGATGCGGCGGAAGATCGGGCGGAATCTACCATCAATCAATGCTTATTTACGGGACGGGCGCACACACACTCACACAGTAGAAGCCCAAGGGGGGGCCCCGAGCAATATCCGGCCCGAGAAGCGTGGGGAAACATTTCGGAGGTTCGCTGCCTAGCGGGAAACGCGGGAACGCAATTTGCGCTCATGCGGGGAGGTCCCTGGCTGCAGTGGCGGATTTAACGGTGCGCGGACTGAGCGGCCGCGGGGGGCCCCGTCAATGTAGGGGCCCCGTGTATGGTAATTCTAGCATATAGAACAATGTGTACAGTAGTCTCAGCAAGATCTTCTGTGCTAGTTAGGGGCCCCATGGATGAAGGGACTCATAAACTATTGGGGCCCAGGATTCTGCCCAGGCCAAGCATTCTGAACACACCCCCCCCCCCCCCCCGTGCAAACCATTAAAGTGTGTTTGATTCAAAACCTAATGCAACCATATGCACACCCCCCCGGTCGACACCAAGCGGGGGCCTCCAATCCTTTTAACGCTTAGGGCCCCCAACACCCTAAATCCGCCACTGCCTGGCTGTTACCTTTTTTTTTGTGTGCCTCAATCTGCACTCGTCATGCTGTTATTAATTATCTATCCTTCTCTTTTTTTCTCTTCCCTCTCTCTCTCTCTCTCTCTCTCTCTCTCTCTCTCTCTCTCTCTCCAGGTGGCAGTATATTTAGTAATGAAACAGACGTGCCATGTCCGTTCGGAACGTTCAAGTGCCCCGAGGGAAAGTGTATACCGCAGACGTCGGTCTGCAACTATCAGAAGGACTGCGATAAGGGCGAGGACGAGCTGAACCATTGTCGTAAGTAGTGCTGGAGCGGCCGGGATAGGCCTATCTCATCTATCTTACCATTCTATATCCCTCTCTTTCTTCCTCTCTATCTCTCTCTCAGCGCCGCCCGAGTGCGAACCGGGACAGATCAGCTGCGGTCAGTACGTGTTTAACAAGACGTACTGCATTCCACCCCACTACAAATGCGACATGACGATCGATTGTGTCGACGGTACGGACGAATCCGACTGCAGTAAGTATCCTTGTGGGGGAGTAAGAGGGGGGAAGGGGTGCAACTGTTGGGACAGCAGGTTGGGATGAGGTCAGCGTTTGGCACGAATCGGCGTGCTAGTGTACGTGACTGGGCTCTTGTCCAGCGGGTGACTCCCCAGAGATCTGCTGATGTCGAAGGCTACGTTGCAGCGATATATTAACTAGCCAGAGCTAGTCAGTTGTAACAGCATGTATCAAATAAACGCAGGAGATCAAAGTTATAAACAAATTGCCATTAGTTACTCACAAAGCAAGTAGTTAGCAAGAATTGGACATTGTCGTAATGGGATAACTTTAGAGCATTAGGTGAGAAAAAAAACACACTCCAAGCCACTCTATTCTAGCTATAATCCAACTTTATTGCATCTATGACGACACTCGCTAGCAATGTTCGATTGTCCAGGGTGAACAATGTTTGCGCAAATGGTAGATTGTACCACTGCCTACTAGATGGCAAACGTAGGAGGTAGGGGGGAAGGCGTAAGAACACGACGATTAAGGTTACGAAAGCATCCAGACGGCAGATGGACCCCCTTGACGCTGTAACATCCGTTGTACAGTGCACGAGCAAACAAAACGAGCTGCTAATTACTTCTACCTTCGGGCTTTTATTCACTTTTTATGCATTTTTTGCTTAGATTGAACAGAAATTTACACCTACTGCATTGGTAGTTTGTCTGTATGATGATTAACATTTTCAGTTGATGGTAAAATCAAAGAATGGGAAGAGCATTCTTAAATTCGACGGACTTCCCAGAGTTGAAAACCCTAAAGACCTGGACAAGGGTTCAAAATTGCAATCAATTTTAGCTCAAAATCCTGATAAAAAGATATACTAGATGTTATTTTTTTTACAAAATAAGCATATTCTTTGAACCTGTTTGAACAAAAACGTTTACAATACATAAATTTTAGATGTACTCTGGACAGAGTGAATTTGATATGGCCCGCTCGGATAATGCAGGAATTAAAAATATGTAATGTAAGTTTTTTTTGATGAATGTTAAGTTCTTTTGATGATTGGAGGACCAATCCACGTTCCTTGGTGCGAAAAATATGTACCAAAGATCAATATATTGCAGAATTCACTCTAGTCCCCACAGACAATCAGTTAGGCTACATTTTTGTTGAAAATTCCTATCATTAATTCAAATCACTCAGCCAGGCGATAAGAGCAATTACTCGACAGAATGGTATGTTGCAGGCGTTGTCACTCTAAGCCTCTAAGGCTCCTATTTTTTACAGTGTATCCAATTGATAGTTGTCTATGGCATGAACTTTAGTCTCTCAGATATCCAATATAGGTACACGGACTTTTGAAACTGTTTTGGGTTGTTTTTTCCCCCAAAATTATTGGTTTTAAGTCGCATGATGAATAATGCAATCAGTAGAAAATCAAAAATTACAATCGCCATATAGATTTCGAAAGTTTCAGTGGTGTCTGCTAAGTCGTCGTGCGTCCTCAGGCATAAACAATGGTGTGTAACATTTGATACAACACAGCTAAGTTTTCATAAATCTGAACAGACAAAACCATTTGTTGAACGTTAGAGGCAAACATTGATGCACATCGATGTCAAAAATTGATGCCTCAGACTCTAAATGTACCGGCAACGACTCACGAAATCAAGAACTGGACTCACTGAGATATCTGAAAAGCTATTGTGAGTGGCCTACTGAGTCGAAGAGTTACAGGTTTGCCCTATGGTATTTAGGTTTCTTTCCCAAACATTTTTGGGATATTTGTTTGTATCCCGCAATTTATTGCGCGTTGCGCAGATTTAATTTTCCACTCACTTATACCGGATTTGCTACAAAACGGTACCAATAAATCGTTACTCCACTTCCCTTGTTTCCTCCACCCCCTCCCACCCCCAGCGTACCGCAAGTGCCAAACGGACGACATCCGGTGCGGTGCACCGTCGCTCGGCGTCTCGCTGAACGGGCGCGTGGCGGAGATCTGTGTGCCAAAGGAGAAGCGCTGCGACGGCTACCTGGACTGCCGGACGGGCAAGGACGAGGAGGGCTGCCCGGGCACGGCCTGCCGGCTCGACCAGTTCCGGTGCGCCAACGGGGTGCGCTGCATCGATACGGCGCTGAAGTGCAACCACAAGAACGACTGTGGCGACAACTCGGACGAGGTGGGCTGCAGTAAGTATTTGTTTTTGTTTTTTTTTTGCGGCTCTCTGGAGAGCAAATGGATGTGACGTAATGTGACACTTGGGTTTGTGTTTTTGTTTTTGCAGACTTCCCACCCTGCCACGGTGGCCAGTTCCGCTGTGCAAATGCGCTGTGCATACCGGCCACGTTCCACTGCGACGGCTACCACGACTGCTCGGACGAGAGCGACGAGGCGAACTGTACCGCGATCGCCTGCCCGGACAACAAGTTCCTGTGCCCGCGGGGCGGCCCGAACGGCCAGGCCAAGTGTATTGTCAAGTCGAAGCTGTGCGACGGCAAGCGTGACTGCGACGATGGCACGGACGAGGAAACGGCTTGCTGTAAGTGTTGGGTTTGCTTTCCCCTTCATTGTTTTGGTGAATCGTTTAATTTATTTCTTTCCCTTTCATTTTCTCTCTGCGCAGCAACCACGTCCTGTCCGGCGCTGGGCTGCGAGCACAAGTGTGGCCCGTCGCTGACCGGCGGCGTGTGCTACTGCCCGGCCGGGCGCACCCTCTCCCCGGACAATCGGACCTGCGCCGACCTGGACGAGTGTACCGTGTGGGGCCACTGCGACCAGCTCTGCACCAACACGGACGGGTCGTTCTCGTGCGCGTGCGCCACCGGCTACACGCTGATGGAGAAGACGCGCTGCGTCGCCCCGACCGCCAGCAGCCTGGAGCTGTTCTTTGCGTACGATCGCGCGATCCTGCGCATGAGCGCGCACGGGCAGGACTCGCGCATCATCGCGAACGCGACCGGCGCCAGCGGCCTTTCCTATCACTACGCGAAGAACCTGCTCTACTGGTCGGACATCAAGACGCGCAAGGTGCAGTCGCAGGTGCTGGTGGACGGTGGGTTCGGCGGGCACGACTTCACGCTGCCCGGCACGTGGGCGCCGGTCGCGATCGCGATCGACTGGGTCGGGGACAAGCTGTACGTGGCCGACCTGGTCGGGCAGAAGGTGGACGTGTTCGAGCTGGACGGCCGGTGGCACGCGGTCGTGCTCGGCTCGAACCTGACCAGCCCGGCCGATCTGGCGCTCGACCCGACGGCGGGCCTGATGTTCGTGGCGGACGGCAGCCACGTGCTGCGCGCCCACATGGACGGTACGCACGCGAAGTCGATCGTGTCGGAGGCGGCGTACAAGGCGTCCGGCGTGGCGGTGGACGTGATCGCGCGGCGCGTCTTCTGGTGCGACTCGCTGCTCGACTACATCGAGTCGGTCAGCTACGAGGGCGAGCGGCGCGTGATGATACTGCGCGGCCAGCAGGTGCCGAGCCCGTCCCGGCTCGCGCTGTTCGAGAACCGCGTGTTCTGGTCGGACGCGACCAAGCAGGGCATCATGTCGGTGGACCGGTTCGAGGGCTCGTCCAGCATACAGTCGATCTTCAAGGCGAAGGATATACGGGAGCCGCGCGCCCTGATTGCGGTGCATCCGCTCACGCAGCCGAAGGTGTCGAACCCGTGCGGCAGCAACAACGGCGGCTGCTCGCAGATGTGCGTCGTGACGGCGGTGCAGGGAGCGCCGTCCGGGCTGGGGTACCGGTGCGCCTGCCACACCGGCTGGCAGCTGTCGAAGGATCTGATGAACTGCCACCTGGTGCGCCAGTTCCTGATGTACTCGCAGCAGCGCTTCATCAAGGGCAAGGTGCTGGACCCGGTCATCGAAGGGTTTAGCGACGCGATACTGCCGGTCGTGTCGAGGCGGGCCCGCTTCGTCGGCCTGGACTTTGACGCGGTGGACGAGCACATCTACTACTCGGACGTGCTGCAGGACGTGATCTACCGGGTGCACCGGAACGGCACCGGGCGGGAAATCGTGCTCGCGTCCCAGAACGAGGGCGTCGAGGGCCTGGCCGTCGACTGGGTGTCGAAGAATCTGTACTACATCGACAGCCGCAAGGGCACGCTGAACGTGCTGTCGACGCGCAACACGAGCTACCGGCGCACGCTGCTGAAGAATCTGAAGCGACCGCGCGCGATCGTGGTGCACCCGAACCGGGGCTACATCTACTTCTCCGAGTGGGACCGGCCGGCCAACATTAGCCGGGCGAACGCGGACGGCAGCGGGCTGATCGTGTTCCGCAACCTGACGCTCGGCTGGCCGAACGGGCTGTCGATCGACTTCCGGGAGGACCGGGTGTACTGGTGCGACGCGCTGCTGGACCACGTGCAGCACGCCAACCTGGACGGGACGGACGTGCGCACGGTGAACTCGCGCCTGATCCGGCACCCGTTCTCGATCGTGATACACGAGGAGTGGATGTACATTACCGACTGGCGGCTCGATGCGATCGTGCGGCTGAACAAGCTGAACGGCGAGCAGGAGGAGATAATGGTGCGCGAGCCGCAGACGAACCGGCTGTACGGCGTGAAGGTGTACAGCCACGGGGTGCAGAGCATCGACGCGAGCCAACCGTGCGGCGTCAACAATGGCGGCTGCGAGAAGCTGTGCTTTGCGCTGCCGAGGAACGACACGGAGGACGCGGCGGCGGCGAGTGCGGCCGGACCGACCAGTCCACGGCTGGTCGTCAAGTGCGGCTGCCCGTACGGCGAGCGGCTCGGGGACGATGGGCGCAGCTGTCTGTCCGACCCGAACGCGGAACCGCCGGTCCAGGCGTGCCCGAACACGTGGGACTTTACCTGCAACAATCAGCGCTGCATACCGAAGTCGTGGATCTGCGACGGCGACGACGACTGTCTGGACAACTCGGACGAGGAGCAGAACTGTACCAGTGAGTAGTCTCGGCAGCTCAATACTTGAATGCTTAAATGCTTGAAATTGAAAGACATATTTTCATTGTTGGTAAATATTTGGCAGTAGGTATGACTTATGGAGCATTTTTTTTAAATTTTATCTCATTAAACTGAGCATTGTGATGCGAGATGGCTATAACATCTCGTCCAGTAAATTCCAAAACAGACATAAGCTAGTGATGTCCACATTGATTCAGAACGGGTGCATAGAGAAATAATTGTATTAAATGAATTGAATCGAATCATCGGAAGAAGTTAATTTGAGTCTTGAACTCAATTATGATTCTGATGAACTCCCCTGGAGCCTAGACTGGTAACTCACTCCACACAGTTAATCTGTTACGAGTCAAACGATTCACTCAAGAGCTAACTCTCGATGAGTGAGATTTAATGAGAGTAAAATTAAGCACCCACAAAGAGTTTATTCAACTCTTTTACAACTTTCTGGGAACTGATACACTTGCTCACTTCCACACACAACGCAAAATTTGGTTTCAATGCTGTTCCCATCTTGTCAGGCAAAACAGAAGTGTAACAAGGTAACTCAGCTGAGAGTCACTTACTTTTGCTGAGTGCCTCTATCATTTTCAGTGAGAGCAAAGGAAGTAGAGCACATTCATATCGATTTGCAATCCTCCGTTTACAAATGTTCCCACTTAACACGGTTCATCAGTAGCGAGTCAAACGATTCATTCAAGAGCTAACTAGATATGAGCAATTAAATGAGAGTAACATTAAGTAACCACGATTAGTTCATTCAGCGTCATTTAACAGTAACCAGGAATAGTTCTTTTTTTTAACTCTCTGTGCCTGAACTGGTAACTTATTCCCGGTTCAATGACATATTCGTCATTGATTCCATGACACTCGTGACACCGGGAATTAAAGCATATGAGGTCACGGGGCCATGGGGTTTCTCAACGCTCACTTTATCAAGCACTCATGACTGTTTCTGAGAAACCTACTTTCTCAACGTTTTTCGATTCGGCACAAAATCTTTCGGGTTGAGAATCTTTCAGAATATTTGAGAAAGTTGAATAGTGAGGCTTTTTAAGTATTCAACTCTCTCAAAGATTCTAAAAGATTCTCAAATCGATTTTGTGCCGATTCGACAAACGTTGAGAACGTAGGTTTCTCAAAAGCACTCATGAGTGCTTGAGAAAATGAGCGTTGAGAAACCCCATGGCCCCGCGGCCTAACGCCACTCAGTGGCTCAATTCCTATCATTAGATGAAATTATTTTCACAAAATTTATTTAAAAACAATTTTAACCCGATTTAAGTTGGCTGTGGCACATAACAAAAACTCACTCTCCTCAGAGTCTTTGCATTAATCTCAGTTCTTTGCTATTCATGTAAAACAGAAAATAAGCAATCCAATACACTGAGCTCGACTCATCTGACTCACTTTTTGTAGTTGAATATTCAAGTGATTGGCGGCGTTCAAAGAACTGTTACAGGGATGTTTTTCAACAGCTGTCAAATGGTCTATTTGCATCATAACAAAATTTCAGTTCTTACGTAATGATTTTCAACACACCACAAGGAACTGTCAAACTCAATTCTGCTTGAGACGTGTTGAAAATCATGCGGAAGACCAAAAACATTATTGTGATTTAAGTACAACATTTGACAGATGTTGAAAAACCTTCCGCAATCAATGAAAAAATGTTGTAGACATTGGAAATTGAGCCGGAGACCCTGTATCTTCTTACTACTTCTTCCACTCTTCTATACTACATAGAGATGTGCACACTACTGTGCAAGATACAAATGAGTTAAATCGTACAAATGAACGCATTCGAGCGATTCAACTCAGCACTCTTAATAATGTTACTCTTTTCAAAATCATCCCTCATCACTCTTTTTGATGAGTCTCTCTTTCGAAGCTCTAATTCACTCTGATTTATGATTTTAAAAAAGAGTGTGAGTGAATTGAGTTACAAAAGAGTGAGTCCACGCAAAGTGTGAGTGAGTTGAATCACAATCAAGTAGTCAATGACATCAAATCGTACATTTATCGTCTATGAATCTTAAAATAATCACTCATTAACAATGATTCAACTCACAGAAAAGAGTGACTCTTTGCTCTAATGCTAATGATTCTTTGTCTCGAAGTGTACGTCTTGTCAGTTCTTGCATTGAATGAGCTATTCGCGAATGGTCTTGGGCTAATCTCAATGTTTTTCCTCAATTCCTATCTCCGCTTGACAGAGCCGACGTGCGGCACGAACGAGTTCCAGTGCAAGTCGGGCCGGTGCATACCGCTCAACTTCCGGTGCGACCAGGAGAACGACTGCGGCGACCATTCGGACGAGTTCGAGTGCGGCAACGTGACGTGCGCTGCGTCGCAGTTCGCGTGCGAGAACGGCCGCTGCATCCCGAACATCTGGAAGTGCGACAGCGAGAACGACTGCGGCGACGGGTCGGACGAGGGACCGTTCTGCGCGGAGAAGACGTGCGCCTACTTCCAGTTCACCTGCCCCCGCACCGGGCACTGCATCCCGCAGAGCTGGGTGTGCGACGGCGACGACGACTGCTTCGACAAGCAGGACGAGAAGGACTGCCCGCCGATCACCTGCCTGGCGAACCAGTTCAAGTGTGCCGATCTGCGCCAGTGCGTGGAGGAGCCGTACAAGTGCGACGGCATACCGGACTGCAACGACGGCAGCGACGAGCTCGGGTGCCCCACGATGGAGCCGAACCAGTGCAACCTGGAGAAGCACTTCCGGTGCCGGTCGTCGGGCGTCTGCATCCCGATCGCGTGGCACTGCGACGGCTCGAACGACTGCGACGACCACTCGGACGAGGAGGACTGCAGCAAGATCACCTGCCCGAACGGGTTCTACAAGTGCGCGAACGCGAAGTGCGTGTTCAAGGCGTACATCTGCGACGGCAAGGACGACTGCGGCGACGGGTCGGACGAGAGTGTGGAGCATGCGTGCGTGACGCCGCCGCAACGGTGCGCCCACGGCCAGTGGGCCTGCCCGGGCGTGACCGAGCGCTGCGTCAACCTGACCTCGGTGTGCGACGACGTGCCGGACTGCCCGAACGGGGCGGACGAGGGGCTCGGTTGCGATCTGGCCCAGTGCCAGCACCAGACGGGCCTGTGCTCGAACGGGTGCCAGAAGACGCCGCTCGGCGCGCTGTGCATCTGTCCGCCGGGCGAGGAGCTGGCGCCGGACAACTTCACCTGCAAGGATCTGAACGAGTGCGACCCGCCCGGCCTGTGCTCGCAGCGCTGCACCAACACGAAGGGCTCGTACTTCTGCTCCTGCGTGGACGGGTACGTGCTCGAGCCGAACAAGCACACGTGCAAGGCGGTGAACCATCCGGCCGCGTTCCTGATCATCTCGAACCGGCACTCGATCCTGGTGGCCGACCTGAAGGAGCAGGGCCTCGAGCGCGTCCCGATCATCGTGGAGAACGTGGTCGCGACCGCCTCCAACATGCACACCGGCACCATCTTCTGGAGCGACATGAAGCTGAAGAAGATCTCCCGGCTCGACCGGGGCATGGAGCCGCAGGAGATCATCTCGACCGGGCTCGATCTGGTCGAGGGGCTCGCGTACGACTGGATCGGCCAGAACCTCTACTGGCTCGACAGCAAGCTGAACACGATCGAGGTGGCGCACGAGAACGGCTCGAACCGGCTGGTGCTGGTGCGGGAGAACATTACGCAGCCGCGCGGCATGTGCCTCGACCCGAGCCCGACCGCCAAGTGGCTGTTCTGGACGGACTGGGGCGAGAACCCGCGCATCGAGCGCATCGGCATGGACGGCACGATGCGGGAGACGATCGTCAGCACCAAGATCTACTGGCCGAACGGGCTGACGCTCGACGTGGCGACGCAGCGCGTCTACTTTGCCGACTCGAAGCTCGACTTTATCGACTTTTGCTACTACAACGGGACGGGCCGGCAGCAGGTGCTGGCGGCGAGCCACTATCTGCTGCACGCCCACTCGCTCTCCCTGTTCGAGGACACGCTCTACTGGACGGATCGGCAGCTGAACCGGGTGCTGTCCGCGCACAAGTACCGCGGCACGAACCAGACCGTGGTGAGCCATCTGATCTCGCAGCCGCTGTCGGTGCACGTGCACCATCCGTCGCTGCAGCCGATGTACGAGAGCCCGTGCAAGCGGGCGGCCTGCCAGCACGTGTGCCTGCTGAGCCCGTCCGAGCCGGCCGGGTACGCGTGCAAGTGCCGGCCGGGCTACCGGCTGCTGCCGGAGGGCCGCTGCACGGAGGAGGAGAACGCGTTCATCATGCTGCTGAAGGGCAACCAGATCGTGGACGTGCCGTTCAACGGGGGCGATGCGCGCTCGAGCGGCCTGATGCCGGTGGTGGGCATCGAGGGCGGCATCAGCCTGGACTACGACCGCAAGGGCGAGATGGTGTACTGGGTGCAGGGGCGGGACGAGTCGGACGATGAGAACTGCACGATCTACGCGACGCCGTACGGGGGCGGCAACAGGACGGAGTTCCTCGGCCCCGACACCGGCCTCGTGGGAGCGGCCTACACCATCGCGTTCGACTGGATCGGGCGCAACCTGTACGTGGGCAACCGGCTCGCCTCGAACATCGAGGCGATCAGCGTGGACGGGAAGGTGCGCTACCGGACGGTGGTGCTGGCGAACGACGGCAACCGGACGTCGGTGGCGAAGCCGAAGCAGCTCGCGCTCGATCCGGCCGACGGCCGCCTGTTCTGGATCGACGAGGGTGGCTTCGGCGTGCTGACGAAGGTGGCGTCCGCCGGCATGGACGGGTCGGATCCGCGCGTGCTCGACGACACGGTGCAGTTCCCCGAGTCGATCACGGTCGACGCGGAGAAGCGGCGCGTGTACTACAGCACCCGGCTGCCGCCGGCCGTCCTCTCGATCGAGTACGACGGCACCGGGCAGCGCACGATACTGAGCGAGGAGAACGCCATCTCGAAGCCGCGCGCCCTGGCCGTGCTCGAGTCGCGCCTGTACTTCCTCGACCCGACGTACGAGAAGCTGGCGCGCGTCGACCTGCCGAACGGCGACAACGCGAAGCTGATACTGGACAACGAGCCGGACCTGCGGCAGATGGTGATCTACCGCAAGCGGTCGTCGCTGCAGCACCCGTGCACGCAGAACAACGGCGGCTGCGAGCACCTCTGCCTGCCGCACGCCGGGGCGTCGCGCGTCTGCGCCTGCGGCGTCGGCTACAAGAAGGAGAACGAGGTCGCCTGCACGCCCTACAAAACGTTCGCGGTCGTGTCGCAGCTGGACGTGACGCGCGGGTTCAGCCTGCGCGACAGCACGGAGGCGATGGTGCCGATCACCGGCCCGGGCCACCACATCCTGCACGTGGACGTGCTGTACCGGGAGTCGTGGATCTACTGGGTCGAGTACAACCGGGGCCACTGGAACGGCATCTTCCGGGTGCGGCCGAACGGCACCGAGCTGCAGCACATCGTGAAGGACGGCATCGGGAGCAACGGCATCCGGGGCATCGCGATCGACTGGGTGGCGGGCAACCTGTACTTCACGAACGTGTTCCCGCACGAGAACTACGTGGAGGTGGCGTGGCTGGACGGGACGCACCGCAAGGTGCTGGTGAAGACGACGAACGATGCGCCGCGCGAGCTGGCCGTGAACCCGATCAAGCGGCTGCTCTACTGGATCGACTACGGGCAGTACCCGCGCATCGGCAAGTGCTACCTGGACGGCTCGAACTGGACGCCGGTGGTGACGTCCGGCATCTCGAACCCGCGCGACCTCACGGTGGACATGCTGACGCACGACGTGTACTGGGTCGACTCGAAGCTGGACATGATACAGAAGGTGTCGTACAGCGGGGGCCACCGGCAGGTGATCCGGCGCAACCTAGCCAACCCGATGGCGCTGGCCGTCTTCCTCACGGACGTCTACTGGGTCGACCGCAATCTGGCGAGCGTGTTCCGCGCGTCCAAGTTCCCGGGCAACAGCACGCGCCCCGAGCGGCTGCGCACCAACCTGCCCAAGCTGCGCGACATCACGATCTACGACATCAACAGCCAGCCGATGGACGACGCGAACCCGTGCCTGCGGCTCGGCAACGGGGGCTGCGACCAGCTCTGCTTCGCCCTGCCGCCCGACTACAGCCAGAAGCCGAGCTTCCGGTGCGACTGTGCGGTCGGGCGGCTCGGCGCCGACGGCCGGCACTGCGAGCTGACGGACGAGTACATCATCTTCGCGACGCGCACGGAGATCCGCGCGATCGATCTCGACCCGGCCTCGACGAACGTGCCGTTCGCGCCGGTCGCCAACCTCACCAACGTGGTCGGCCTCGACTTTGACTACGCGGACAACAAGCTGTTCTTCACGCAGATCCGCCCGTGGTCGAAGATCGCCTGGCTGCGCGGGGACAAGCCGGACGCGGCCGCCATCACGCCGGTGATGACGCGCGGCATCAACCCGGAGGGCATCGCGTACGACTGGACGCAGCGCAAGATCTACTGGACGGACAGCTCGAACAACTCGATCTACGCGATGAACACGGACGGCACCGAGCTGGTGATGATAGCGCGGGTCGAGCGGCCGCGCGCGATCGTGCTCGACCCGTGCAACGGCACGCTGTACTTCACCGACTGGGGGCGGTTCGGCACGTCCGGCAAGATCTTCCGCACCACGATGGCCGGCTCGCTCAAGCGGGCGATCATCGACCGGGACCTGTCCCAGCCGTCCGGGCTCGCGATCGACTACGACGACCGGATGCTCTACTGGACCGATGCGGTGCGCGAGAAGATCGAGCGGTCGCAGCTGGACGGCCGCAACCGGGAGGTGCTGATCTCGGCCACCATCTACCCGTTCGCGATCACCGTGTTCCGGAACTACATCTACTGGACGGATCTGCAGCTGCGCGGCGTGTACCGGGCGGAAAAGCACACCGGCGCGGGCGTGCACGAGATGGTGAAGCGGCTGGAGGATTCGCCGCGCGACATCCACATCTACAGCGCGACGCGCCAGCAGTGCCAGGCGAACCCGTGCCTGCAGAACAACGGCGGCTGCGCCCAGAGCTGCCATCCGGGCGCGAACGGCAAGCCGGAGTGCAAGTGCGACGACACGACCAAGCCGGTGAACGAGGGGCGCATGTGCGCCCCGAAGAACCACACGTGCGACGCGAGCAAGTTCTACTGCCAGAACGGCAAGTGCATCTCGCGCATGTGGTCGTGCGACGGGGACGACGACTGCGGGGACGGCTCGGACGAGGACGTCAACTACTGTGCGTTCCATTCGTGCGCGGCCAACGAGTTCCGGTGCGCGAACGGCCGGTGCATCTTCAAGTCGTGGAAGTGCGACCACGAGAACGACTGCAAGGACGGGTCGGACGAGGAGGGCTGCTCGTACCCGCCGTGCGTGGATGGGGAGTTTACCTGCGCGAACGGGCGCTGCATCCCGCAGGCGCAGGTGTGCAACGGCGTGAACGACTGCAAGGACAACGGCACGTCGGACGAGACGCACGAGCGCTGCCCCACGAACACGACCTGCCCGCCGAACCATCTGAAGTGCGACCGGACGAACATCTGCGTGGAGCCGTACTGGCTGTGCGACGGCGACAACGACTGCGGCGACAACTCGGACGAGAACCCGCTGCACTGTGCGCAGCGCACCTGTCCGCAGAACAGCTTCCGCTGCCCGAACCATCGCTGCATACCGGCGACGTGGTACTGCGACGGCGACGATGACTGCGGGGACGGGGCGGACGAGCCGCCGGAGTACTGCAAGTCGGAGGGCCGGACGTGCTTCGGCGATCTGTTTACGTGCGACAACGGCAACTGCATACCGCGCATCTACATCTGCGACGGCGACAACGACTGTCTGGACAACTCGGACGAGGACAACCGGCACCAGTGCAACGATCGCAAGTGCGACGAGGATACGGAGTTTACCTGCCACGAGAACAAGGCGTGGGCCCGGGCCCAGTGCATCCCGAAGAAGTGGATCTGCGACGGCGACCCGGACTGTGTCGATGGGGCGGACGAGAACACCACGCTGCAGCACTGTCCGTCGCCGCAGCCGTGCGGGGAGGACATGTTTACGTGCGCGAACGGCCGATGCATCAATCAGGTAAGTGCATGCCCCGCGGGGTGGAAGGTGACCTATTCTGAACGGTATCTGGCATGTCGATGCCTTGGAAACGATGTTTAAACATCAAAATGTTGGGTCCGACGCTAATGACTCTTGGAATATATTGTAGATGCGTTTGAGTTTCAAATACTCAGCTATAGAATTTTATGTGAACTGATAATCGTTTCAAGATCAATAAGGTCTCTCTACTTCAAACTACTGGACAATAATCTTGAAGCTGTAAGACATAGTAGACTACTGCTAAACTGTGAGCTCAAAAGATCTCCTTATTTGTTGGAGAGATAGCAAACGATTTTGCAGTCTTCGGACGTATAACACTTCAATATCTGTGCTACAGACATACAGTAGACCCCTCGTACAGCGAACTCTTTGAGGTCGTTACGCGGGTCATTCGATTGCTTGAAAGGGGCAATTACAGAGCATATTAGAGTGCTCTTATTTATCAACAACTCGTTAAAAGAGGTAATCATTGTGAAGGGGATTTCACTGTTCTTATATATAGCTACTGATACTTGGCTGGAAATGATCCGGAAAATGAGAAACACATTATTCTTATGTTGATCTAATATTTAACGGATGTCTTGATGAGTGTATTCAGTATCAGTGCTTCGAATTTCTAAATGCTGCTACGAAGACTTCCTAGCTCTGTTATGATCAAAATACTAGACATAAGAATATATAAACACATAAAACTGATCCAAAGATGTCATGCCGTGAAGTTTCAACTATAAGATTTGAGGCCCTATGATTTTGTTATGCCTCCAACTATTGAATCTGTTGGAATTCAACGTGTGTTAGAGGACTATACTCTAATCACCCTATATCACCTCAATTCAAAGTCCCGCAGTACAGATACAGCAAAGAAATGACAGTCGATGTTGGAAATATAGGAACAGTTTTAGCAGGTATTCTAGCTTCTGATTTCTGTATATCCTCAAGAACCTATTTATGGTTATGATAGGTGCTGTAGGAAAGAATATCAGAAAAGGGGCCTCAGCAACTGAGTTCTTCACTTTGTGTCCCAGCCAAGATCTCAGATATGCACATATGGATACATAAAACTGATGCAAAGATGTCATGCCATGATGTCTCAACTATGAAATTTGAGGGCTTTTGATATTTGACATCTCCATCTGTTGGACCTGTTGAAATTCAACGTGTGTTAAAGGACTATCATAACCCTATATCACCCAAATTCAAAGACGCGCGATACAGATACAGCGGAGATATTAAATGTTGGACGTATAGCGAGAAAAGGATTTAGCAGATATTCTATCTTCAGATGTCGTCTGGATATCCTCAAGAAACTCATATAGTTATGTTAGGTGCTGTAGGAAAGAATATTAGAAAAAGGGATTCAAACTTTAGAGTCATTCTATAACCAACAATAGCTCACTCAGCACCTGAGTTCTTCACGTATGTCCCAGCCAAGATATCCTAGATCTCAGTAAAGGTCTCCTAGCATACGATTCATCACCTAACGGATCTGCAACTTTCTTCCAACAAAGGGTTGGGTGTGCGATCACGACAACGACTGCGGCGACGGTTCGGACGAGGGCAAGAACTGCAACAGCCAGTACAAGACCTGTACGCCGCAGGAGTTCACCTGCCAGAACTTCAAGTGCATCCGTAACCAGTACCGGTGCGACGGCGAGGACGACTGCGGGGACCACTCGGACGAGGTCGGCTGCAAGAAGGACAACGCGACGTGCGCGGAGGGCAAGTTTACGTGCAACAATGGGCAGTGCATCGACTACCATCTGGTGTGCAACAAGGTGCCGGACTGTACAGACGAGTCGGACGAGCCGCTGCACTGTAACGTAGATGAGTGTGCGAAGGTGGAGATTCACCGGTGCGGCCACAAGTGCGTTGACACGCTGACGAGCTATTATTGCGACTGCAACCAGGGCTACAAGTGAGTGATAGCGTGGGAGAACCTCCGGCCGATGATCGCTTGCTGACATTTCAATCCATTTGGCTCTCTATTTTTTTCTCAGATTGCTGGAAGACGGCAAGGCCTGTGCAGACATTGACGAGTGCATTGAGACACCGGGTGTTTGTTCGCAGCACTGCTCGAACACGCCCGGAGGCTACTACTGCAAGTGCGACGAGCGGTACTACGAGCGACAGAACGATGAGCACACGTGCAAGCGCAAGGACGACACGAAGCCGTGGCTGATCTTCAGCAACAAGTACTACGTGCGCAACATGTCAACCGACGGTCACCAGTACAACCTGATCCACCAGGATCTGATGAACGTGGTGGCGATCGATTTCGACATGCAGCAGCACGAGATGTACTTCTGCGACGTGACGGCGAAGACGATCTTCAAGTCGAGCTTCGGCTCGCTGGTGGAGGACGGTGTGCGCATCGAGAAGACGCCGGTGATCAAGCACGATTCGCACGGGCTGGAGGGCATCGCGATCGACTGGGTCGGGCGGAAGCTGTACTGGCTCGACCGCCACTCGAAGAACCTGGACGTGGCCGAGCTGGACGGTACGCGGCGCAAGACGCTCCGGTCGGGCGTGGTAGATCCGCGCGCGATCGTCGTCCATCCGGGCATTGGCTATCTGTACTTCACCTCCTGGCATCTGCAGGCGTACATCGCCAAGATGGGCATGGACGGGTCGAACTTTACGCGCATTCTCACGTGGGAGGACGACATCGCGTGGCCGAACGCGCTGACGATCGATTACTTCACCGATCGGATCTACTGGGCCGACGCCCATCTGGACTACATCGCGTTCGCCGATCTGGAGGGACGGCACCGGCACGTGGTGCTGTCCGGCGCGCGGGTACCGCACGTGTTTGCGCTCTCCATCTTCGACGACAGCCTGTACTGGACGGACTGGAACCTGAAGGCGATCCTGCGGGCGAACAAGTTTACCGGCGCGAACTACATGGTGGTGCGGAACACGACCCACCGGCCGTACGACGTGCACATCAGCCACCCGCTGCGCCAGATCCCGTTCCCGAACCCGTGCGGCACCACCAACGGCGGCTGCTCGCATCTCTGCCTGCTGGCGCCACCGCTCGAGTCGACCTACCTGAACGTGGAGGGCTACCTGGAGGAGGGCGCCCCCAGCTACCGGTGCGCCTGCCCGAACCAGTTCTATCTGGCGCGCGACCAGAAGACGTGCATCGCGAACTGTACCAGCGGGCAGCACCGGTGCGGCGGCGACGACGAGAAGTGCATCCCGTGGTTCTGGAAGTGTGACGGCGAGCCGGACTGCAAGGACCGGTCGGACGAGCCGGCGAGCTGCCCGGCCCGGCACTGCCGGGCGGGCACGTTCCAGTGCGGCAACGGCAACTGCACGCCCTCGACCACCATCTGCGACGGCACGGACGACTGCGGGGACGGTACGGACGAGCAGAACTGCGACCTGCCCTGCCCGGTGTCGGACTTTAAGTGCAAGTCGAGCGGCCGGTGCATCCTGGACAGCTGGAAGTGCGATGGCGACGCCGACTGCAAGGACGGCAGCGACGAGGATCCGGAGATTTGTCGTAAGTAATCGTTGGGGTCGGCTGTCCAGGGAACGATCCTGACCAGTGTCTTGATCACCACGCTGCCTCCTTTTCTGCCTTTCCCGAACAGACAAGCGTACGTGCGACCCGGAGACGGAGTTCAGCTGCAAGAACGGGCGCTGCATACCGAAGCTGTGGATGTGCGACTTCGACAACGACTGCGGGGACGATTCGGACGAGCCGGCGTACATGTGCCGGCAGCGCAACTGCACCACCGGGTGGTCCCGCTGCCCGGGCCAGTCCAACTACCGCTGCATCCCGAAGTGGCTGTTCTGCGACGGCAAGGACGACTGCCGCGACAAGAGCGACGAGCTGCCGGAGAACTGCCCCCAGTGCAACCAGGAAACCGACTTCAAGTGCAACAACAACCGCTGCATTCCAAGGTACGTGTTTGTGTTGGCCCTGCCACTTTGGGGTTTCTGCAACTTCAAGTACAATCTGTAGAGATGTTGAAGTTGTGTAAGGGTACATCTCTAAATTACGCAACGCACAAACCGATGTGTGGTTTTTGGTGCTTCTATAACACGTAACTCCAATAAGATATTCCCGTCTACTTCTGTTTGAACGTTCTGTAATGTATGGATGGTACCCTAGGCGTGAGAGATTGTTTTGAATTTTGTATGTTCAAAAATGGCTTCATCTCTGCACATAGACACATAGACATAGACACTTACTTTAATTCAATTAAGCTCTGTACTTCAATTCCACTCAGAGTGAATACAACAAACAACTATAATTTCCGTCATAGTTGAGCCTAGATAGTTATAGGAATTATAACGTTAACGAAAGGGGTATTGACAGAGTGCTCGTACAAAGAGGTACTCGTTATGAAGATGGTCTACTCTATGTGAAAGGCACAATGGATGGATGATCAAAGATTCAAATATTGACAACATCTTAAAGTAAAGAAAAAGACTTGAGGGCAAACTCAATACTTCCCTCATGAAGAATTGAACTTATAAGCGATCATCCATAAATTACGTAACGCCAGGAATTGAAATATTTTTAGGTCTTTCTTAAAATTAGAAACCAAGTGAATATTCTGACTCGCTAACTCTCACGCAATGCTTTATTTTGCTGAATTTTCCCCCTCTCTCTTCCCTTCACGCCCCTCCCTTTCCTCACCCCGCCACACACAACAGACAGTGGATGTGCGACTTTGCGGACGACTGCGGCGACGGTAGCGACGAGAGCGAGACCCAGTGCAAGGGCAAGTACCGCGAGTGCTCCGAGTCGGAGTTCCGGTGCGACAACGGCAAGTGCATCTCGAGCCGGTGGCGCTGCGACCACGAGGACGACTGCGGCGACAACTCGGACGAGTACGGGTGCGAGGGCTTCCAGTGCAAGAACGGCACGTTCCAGTGCAAGTCGGGGCACTGCATCGCCGCCTACTTCCGGTGCGACGGCGACCGGGACTGCCGGGACATGTCGGACGAGATCGGCTGTCCGCCGCGCTTCCCGGGCGGCCGCTACTGTCCCGAGTCGCGCTTCCAGTGCGCCAACAATCTGTGCGTGCTGCCGTCGGACCTGTGCGACGGCACGGACGACTGCGGCGACAACTCGGACGAGGCGGCCTCCGTCTGCACCAACTTCAACTGCGACACGCTGCGCCGGTTCCAGTGCGCGAACCATCGCTGCGTCGCCCGGTACCAGATCTGCGACGGGGTGGACAACTGTGGCGACGGCTCGGACGAGAACAACATGACGCTGTGCGCGGCCCGCCAGAAACCGTGCGACCTCTACACGCAGTACCAGTGCGCGAACAAGAAGTGCATCGACCGGGCGCAGGTGTGCGACTACGCCGACGACTGCGGCGACGGCTCGGACGAGCTGGGCTGCCACCGGACGGCCAGCTGCTCGGCGCTGAACAAGGGCGGCTGCGAGCATCACTGCGTCAACCTGACCGACGGCTACATCTGCGCGTGCTACGCCGGCTTCATCATCGACGCGTCGAACAAGAAGCGCTGCACGGACATTGACGAGTGTGCGACCGGCACGCACGGCTGCTCGCACCTCTGCACGAACCTGAACGGCACGTACGAGTGCGGCTGCCGGGAAGGGTTCCGGCTGTCGGACCGGGTGTCGGGCGTGTGCAAGGCGCTCAAGGGCGAACCGCTGCTGGTGCTGTCCGGCGGGCCGGAGATACGGGCGTACGAGCCGGCCCAGAACCGCCAGTTCGACGTGATCGCGGGCGAGAAGCGGATCGAGGCGCTCGACTACAATCCCGAGTCGCAGATGATCTTCTGGACGGACAGCTACGACAAGACGATCAAGCGCTCCTACATGGTGAACGCGATGAACGGCGACGCGAAGGTGGGGTACGCGCAGGACCTCAACATGAAGGGCGGCACCAAGCCGACGGCCCTGGCGGTCGACTGGGTGGCGGACAACCTCTACTGGGCGGAGACGGACCGGACCGGGTCGAAGCCGCGCGGGCGCATCATGGTGGCGAAGACGGACGGCCGGTACCGGCGGGCGCTGGTACAGGCCGGGCTGGAGGTGCCGACGGCCATCGCGGTCGACCCGCAGCTCGGGCGAATGTTCTGGGCCGACGCGGGCAGCGCGCCCAAGATCGAGGTGTCGTGGATGGACGGGTCGAAGCGCCGGCCCATCATTACCGAGGCGATCCGGCATCCGGCCGGGCTGACGGTCGACTACTCGCAGGACCACGCGGTCTACTGGGTCGACACGAAGCTGAACACGATCGAGGTGATGAAGCCGGACGGCACGATGCGCCGCACCGTGCTGAAGGGCGACCTGCTCAAGCACCCGGTGTCTCTGGACGTGTTCGAGTCCAGCCTGTACTGGGTGACGCGCGACACCGGCGAGCTGCTGCGGCAGGACAAGTTTGGCCGGGGCGTCCAGGTGACGGTGCAACGCAACCTTGCCAATCCGTCCAGCATTAAGGGTAAGCAGTGGGGTGAGATGGGAGATCCATCACAAAAACGATGACACTAATGGCGCGCCGCCGTCCCATCTTTCTCCCATTTTCAGTCTATCATGAGTTGCGTTACAACACCACGCTGAACAATCCGTGCTACCGGAACCCGTGCTCCCATCTGTGTCTGCTCGTACCGGGCGGAAGACGCTGCTCCTGCCCGGACAACACCGTACCGACGTCGCACCGCAGCACGGCCGAAGTTGTTTGCGATGCTCGTACGTAAACGCAACGACACCCCGGTTTCCCGAAACACACAGACGATTCTCATTGCATCCCATTCTCTTTTATTTCGTTCCACAGCGGCTGAGCGGCCACGACCGGCACCGCGTGTCTGCCCGTGCCAGAACGGAGGGCTGTGCAAGGAGGCCGACGCTGGCCCGGGCGCACCGAGCAGCGAGCTCGTGTGCGTCTGTCTGCCCGAGTTCTCCGGCACCCACTGCGAGGTGTACAGCGAGAAGATACTGGGCGCCGCCGGCAGCAGCACGACCGCCATCTTTGTGCCGCTGCTCATCCTGATGCTGATCATCATCGCTATCGGGCTGTTTGTCATCGTCAAGAAGCGACCATTGTAAGTGCATTTTTTTAAGATTATGGATTTGTTCAGGATGGTTGGACTAGCAGATGATGCAAAGGTTCATGAATTTCCTCAAGAATCATGTTTCTTCAGGATGAATTTCTTGGAGATTCATGAGTCTTCAAACAGTTGGGAATATCTGAAATCAAACTGCCTACACTGAATACATTTAGGAAGTGGAACTAGCAGATAAAGCAAGATTCACCGATATCCTCGAGGATAATGTCTCTTCGGGGCAAATACATTGGAGATTCAAGATCATTCAAGAAAATGGGATAATCTGGAATCAAACCCATTTATTCTAAATAATTACAGGAACATGGATTAGCCTAGAATGCAAGATTCATGAACTCAAGTATCATGGCTCTTCAGGGCTAATACCTTGGAGATTCGTGAATCTTTCCAAAATTTGTTAGGATCTCGATTCATACTCATAATCCAACACACATTTAGGAAAGTCAAATGGTAAATGACGCAAAATTCATTAATTTCTCCAAGGATCGAGTTCCTTAAAGATTCGTGAGCTTACAGTTTGTGCGAATCTTGATTTAAATTCATAATTCTGAATATATTCTAATTTACTGAAATTGATCAACAAAAACATATCAATTTCCTGAAGGAACTTGCAACTCCGGAAGGAACTCCGGCAGAATTCATACAATCCTAGAATATTCTTGTGCCTTCCAAAATGAAGACTTCTATACATCCAGTTAATTGGAAATACCAGATTCATACATTCGATTTGCAAAATCGTAACGACACACACTTAACTTCCTGTCATCCTACCTACAGTGGCAAACCGAGCCTTAGCTCGTCCCAGAGCGTCTCGTTCCGTCCCGGCACGAACGTGGAGTTCAATTCGTCCGAGTTCCCGTCCGCCCAGCGGCTGCCGGGTGTGCCCGGTGGCGCCGCCACCGGCACCACCGCCGGTACCGCCGTTACCCCGCTCGATGGCTACAGTCTCGATACGCTCAACAACAAGAACACAGACTTTAGCAACCCGATGTACGATGCCGTCCAGGCCGGTTCCGATCCGATGCCGACCAGTAATATGCCCTCGGGTACGTATTGAAGGAAGAGGTGACGTAGCGTACTGTCACGTACTAATCTTTATGTTTTACTGTTTCTCCTCCCCTAGACATCTACGAAGTGCCGTCGGATGTGGGCAAGCTGAACGGCAGGAAGGAAGGTTCGTCCCTGTCGACCGGACCGTTCACAGAGCCGGTGTCGGCCATCCTGGCGCCGAGCAGCATCACGCACAAAACGTCGCCCCAGCTGAATCTGCGCCCGAAGGAGCTTAACCCTTCGATGCACGACACGGGCAAGGACACGCAGCTGCTGGTCGAGGAGGACAAGTCGGAGTGCTAAGGGGGACAGCAGCAGCAGCGGGCGAGCGAGACGGACAGAAAGAGAGAGGAGGGTTTCCGTTGCCTCCTTCCGTTTTGGGGGGATAGATAACGGAAGGGGAGGGGAAAGTTCACTATTCCGCATTCCGATGTGTGCGTATGTGTGTACGTGTGGTTGTGCGTGTGCATGTAAAAGTGCTGTAGGAGCCAAGCTCAAATCGCAAGGAAGGGGTATTGAATAACGAAAACACAGTTGCGACTATAGAGGGTTAACTGGGTCAATGCAGCCAATGTAGCGGGCAGGACAGTGAAGCAGAAGCGGGCATAAATGCATGCCGTGAGGGAGCAGCGTGAGAGGGCTGTGGGAAACTGGCCCCGACACACGTTCCTCTGTTACGAGAAGCCTACGTTATAAGCAATACATTATATAAACGTATTCTAAGTTTTTTTTTGTTAATAAGGTTTCTATAGAAACGGAGATGTTAGAACGGAAATAAAGTGTGAGTGAGAGAGATATATAGGGAGAAAGGAGAGTAATATATGAGAACGAAGTGGGCAAAGCAACATAAACTTAGCACGTTTAGAGGAAAAAAAGAATAACAGGAATACGATACAGCTGGTTGTAAAAGTAAAATCAAGCTAACTTGAAGTAAACATTAACATCCTGCAAGTAAGAACAGACGAAAGAGAAACGAAAAGGTGAGAAAACGAATAGAACAAAGCATACAGACGATACGTCCAATCGAATTTGAACATAAAAGAATGGAACAGAGAGAAAGAGAAGGAAAACGTTTTACAACTATTAGTTTTGTATATAGTTAAAAGCAAGCGATTGTGTGGTGAATGTTGAAATCTGCTGCTGTGCTGGCAATGGCACACACACACACACAAAGTGTTTTTTTCTTCTTCCCAGACCGCACTGCAACGGTTTTGTTGCGGTGCACACACAAACACACATACATAGCACATACATCGCACATGTTCACACATCGGAAACAATCGGTGCGCAAGTCACAGCACACGAGCCTTGCACACGTTCCTACATAGAGGAGCAGAGGGGACATGGGGGACAGGGAGCAACTCGTGATCATGCAGATCACGTTTGCTGTATTAGTGGGGATTGGGGTTGCGAAAGAGCAAAAATAAGATGTTATTTTATCTTGAGTATTGTTGAGTTCTAATGTAATCTTACGACGATAATTACTACGGATCGATGTGCGGAGCCTGACCACCCGCCCCCGCCCCCCCCCCCCCCGGAAAACTGACACAACTAAACGTTCGCCCTGCTCGCCCTTCGAGCCTCCTTTTCTTGCGGCCCTCGCGGGTAAAGTTGCAGTAAGGGAGGTGAGCCTGCGCAGGGAGGATGTAGCGACCACGGGGAGTAGGGCGTGGGTGTGGGGGAGGGAGGAAGAGGGCCAAATAATCAGAGGACTGGCATCGAGCAAGGTGCCTTATTAGAGTCATAGGCAGGGATGTGTGACGGATGTCAGATGAGAAATCATAATTCAACGTTTTTAATTTCTCCCGATTCGTACTACAAAACAGAAACACACGCGGAAAGTCCAATTTCATCGTTGTTTGCAAATAAATACACACTTTAAAAAAAATCTTAAAAAATGCACAAATCCGATGATGCGAATAACTTCCGAACTGATGCAAAATGCATTCAATTACGACGCAAAGACTCTAAGCGAATGTTGTTTGTTGTTTCTGTTTAACCCAAGCGCAACAAATTAAGCTTAAATGACTGGAAAACCAAATATCCATAAAAAAAAAAACAAAAGCTTCAGTGGTTTTGCTCAATCTCTTTCTTTCTTGTTTGGCACAACAACCGCTGTCGGTCAAGGCCTGCTTGAACCCACTAGTGAAGTGAGCTTGGCTTTCAGTGACTTATTGTTACCATAGCAGGATAGTCTATTCGGTCTATTCGGGGCTTGAACCCATGACGGGCGTGTTGTTAAGTCGTACGAGTTGACGACTGTACCACCAGACCGGCCCTTTGCTCAATAGATGGCGTTTTATAACTCATCATTATATTGCTATACTTTTGCAATGTGTTTTGCCTAAACTCCATGTAATCATGGCGTACATACCCTTCAAACATTCCGAGCAAAAATGTATAAGGTACGTGAGTATCAACACCAATGAAAATTACTCAATTCACACTTGCCTCAGTGCTGATGGTAATGGATCACATTGAAGTATAGTATTTAAACAATTGTATCACCGTTTTAGTTCTAGCGATGCATAACTTCAATTCGAAACCATACAACAGTACAGAGGGAAGGAGACAACACTCAAAGCAAAGACAGCTTCGCTCTGGGGCTATCCCACCCACAGAGGTGGCGCCACCAGCTTTTTTGCTATTTTTAGAATGCATCGGTCGTTCACCATCTGCTAAATGAAGTCTTTAGATTTCTTTTAGGTTGAGAACTTCAGCCATTTAGAGCCCGTTTAGTGGTCGGTTAGTGGATTTGTGGCACTTGTGAAATTTTTTTTTTATTTTATTCCACTCAAATAAGTGTACAATACAGCTTTTACAGAAAGTAACCAAATCCGCTCCGAAAGTAACCAAGTAACCAAAAGGACGACCCAGCCCGTAAAGTCTTTTTAGGCCGTCCACAAGGACAGAGGAGGCGTGGTAGGCCCAAATTGAGGTGGCGAGATGGCGTGGAGGCGTCCGCCATTAAGGCCGGGATAACGGACTGGCAGACGAAGGCGCGAGACCGTGAGCGGTTTCGGACACTCCTGAGGCAGGCCAAGACCGCAAAGCGGTTGTAGCGCCGGATAAGTAAGTAACCAAATCCGCTACACAAAGATGCATCAACGTGGCGTTTTTTCTGTTTTTTTTTTTTTTTGTTACCCGTGTTTAATGCGACATTAAAATAAATCATCAAAAAGGCATACGAAAGTATGCGATGTTGCAAAAGAGATAAGAAAATAAATTAGAAAAAATATAATATCGGTTTGTATTTGAAAAATTCAAATTTAATGTGTGTCATGTACATCCAAGGGTTAACTGTCAACAGAGCAGTGGAAGCATTATTGTATGATAGTTTTCTTCGTTTATTTTTCATTTAGCTTACTATTCGACTAGTGCTCTCGCAACGAAATTCATTCGCATTTAAATAAGGTGTTCATTTTTCATTAATAATGCCCTTCAAAATCATGTTTCCAAACGCCCCGCCGTACCATAACTGGCAGGTGGTTTGTTTATGTTTGGATGGAATCGATCAGCTGTCAGCGAAGCTGTTGCCCATCAACGCAGCTCCATCTGTTTTCGTGCGGGGAGCAAAGCGAGCGGTCGGTCCGCTCACAAGCACATCCCGTGTGCCCGTGGTTGTGCCGTTGCCGGGCAACCGGGCGGACCAAAGCCACCGTGGTGTGAAAATTACCTTCGCCGCAACAACCGTCTGACAAGCAAGGGGCAAAACGTCAAAAAAAAACACGCACAAAAACGAAAGCTCTGTTCGATCGCGTTTGTGTGGTTGGTCGCTCTTTTCACCCAACATTTCCCGTTCCGTTTACCAAAACCCCCGGTGTTCCGGTTTCCCTTTTGGCTGTTTCGGCCAATTCCAAATCAATGTGCAAACCATTCCGGTAGTGTCCGGGTGCAGCAAACAGCGAAACAAAATTGTGTGCGCGCGATGGTGCTGCTGCAGCTGCGTTCCCTCCGCTCGTGGCTTCTTTCGTCCGAGCACAGCTTCCGCGAAACGCTGAACAGCATCTTTTGGCTGAGCTGCCTGCTCGGGCTCGTGTTCGTGCAGTTCCGGCGCCTGGTCGTGGTAAGTAAGCCCTCAAGCACACGCCCGTCACCACCGCATGCGCCCTAACTGTTCCCACTTTCCCGCAGCGACTGTTGCGTCTGGGGCGCGTCAAGGCCCACCGGCATGGCCCGACCGTGCAGCACCTGTGGAGCATATGCTTCTACGCGAGCGCCACCATCTTCCTGCTGCTCTACCAGGCGCTGCTGATCCGGCCGGAGGTGATGCGCGAGACCGGCAAATACTTCCCCCAGTACATCAATGCCATCTTTGCCACGGCGTGCGACCCGGCCAAGTTCGAGATCGTGACGGTCGTGCTGGTATCGTACCGCATGCTCGCCACGGTCACGCAGCTGTCCCGGGGCGACTACTCGGTCGCGTTTTCCGGTGCGCTCAATGCCGCCCTGCTGCTGTGCTGCTTCGCGCTGCGGCTCGAAAACTATAGCATCCTGCTCAACCTGTACCTGGCGGTGTATGGCGCGGGCGAGGAAGCGTTCCTGCTGGCCGCCTCCCGGACGGTCCGGCCCCAATGGTTGACAACGTTTGCGCTGCTCAAGTGTGGCACCTGGTAAGAGGGAGGGGTGGGTGTTGCAGTCAGTGCTGCAAAATGTCATGAGCATCACAAGATGTTCAACAACGAAAATAATGAACATATCCGTGGTAGCTTGATGCTCATTGCTGATACTCAAATGACATGCCGAAAACGACATGCGAATGCTTGAGTTAGATGCGATACTCTGACTATTTCAGTCACCAACCAACACTTGACTGAAACGAAGTTCAAGTCAGCTCACGTACACAGCTAAGATGATCAGAGGTGAGATATACACAGTTGGTGTACCAATCACATGATTAGTGACTTTTTGTTTGGCACCCAATCCACTCACTTGGTCACGACATTTTCTGTCGGTGATAATCATAACGTTCTTGGAATATACTTGGCGTGTGGTCCCAAGCAGCAAAATGACCAAGCATGTGATGGTCGCAGCAACTGGTTGAGTCTCACCTCTGATCATCACAGTAGAGCTCGTGCCGCTGACATGATTTTGTTTCAGCTGGAATTTGTCATGACTATGTCAGTGATATTTTGCAGAACTAATCACAGCAAAAAAAAAGTCATGACATAGTGTCTGACCAAGCGTTGTGTCGCAAAAATGTCTCGAAGCATGCGTTGATCACACCAATCGTTTTGAGTATCAACTCTGATTATCACAATTGAGTACATGACGCTGACATGGATTTTGTTTCAGTCAGATGTTTGTATGACATTGACAGTCTTATTTTGCAGCACTGGTTGCAGTACACTAAAAAACGCGTGCATCGTTTAACGACACACACACAATTGCTCTCTCTATCTCCCTCTTCCAGGATCTATCTGTTTCTGAATCTGTTACCGTTCGAGTTCCTGATACCGACGCTGTACGCGCGTCGCGAGCTGCTCCCGCTGAAGGTGTGCTACTGGCTGTGGTACTGCTCGTGCGTGTGGAACTCGCCACTGCTGAAGCTGCTGTACCACAAAATCTACCATCTGCACCCGCACGACTGTGCCGGCGGCGGGTCCGCCTTCCGCTGCATACTGTCCGACGACTGGCAAAACTTTCGCCACTTTCGCAACCTCCAACAGGCCTACCTCGAGCTGAAGCTGCAGGAAAGGTAAATATTTGCTTAGGGGTTTTGTCACGCACCGTACGGTGTTTAAGAGCTTTTCTGCCCGGAGAATGGAGCATTTCGGACCCATGCAGCTACGTAATGGGACATCCACCATGGCGTTGCAGTTATTTAAGGGCGCTTCGTATTTCAATTTCATTCTCTTTCGGCGTGCTGGCTCAGCTCGCGACTTATTTTCTAATGCAATTCCTTTATCCGTCTCTTTAGCAAACAGAAAGTTAACAAAGTAACGCTCAGCGACATGTCCGCAAAGACCGCCTACCAGACGATCAAGTGTAAGTGGCGGGCTTGTACATGCCGACGCAAAATAGGGCGCAACAACAACAACAAAAAAACAACATTCACACTAATCCTTTTTGTGCTCCGCAGGTGTGCTCACTTTAAAGCGAAAGCTTAAACGGATGCGAGAAAACAGGGCGTCGCTGGAGCATCAGGAATAGAGGCGTAAGCGTAACCCTTAACCAGGCTAGGGCAGCTAGCGAAGCTCCCAACCATTATCCTAATTCATGTGAACATGTGATCTCGACCGAAAGAACTGTAACTTCATGTGTGTGTGTGTTTGTTTGTTTGTATGTTTCATCCTCCACACCCTTTCCTGTCCCCGAGCGACCATTATTTATGTCCCATCTCCGTCTCTCTTGTTGCTGTCCCACTTATCCTCAAATTTCCATTCCTGTAACGCAAACCAAGGAACGTAGGTCATCGAATAACACGAAACGAAGCTAGCGGCAGACACTAGAATAACGCAAATCATTAATTTATCGATTAGGCGACCGAGCGCGTCTAGTTTTGAAAGCGACTGGCAGGAGATTAGGGGGGGGGGGGGGGGGTGAGGGGAGAGGAAACCCAAGATATAAATTTCCCATTTACCAACCGAGCAGGGTAGAGGAGGTGAAATTTGGCTGTAAAAAAATAATTTCTTGTACGCGCGCAGAAGGATGGCATATTGCTATGTAAAGGGTTTACAATACAAGGATTGATTTGCTCCCCCGCTAAACAAAAATGTTTGACTGTGTTCTTCTCCATGTGTACTAGTGTTGGATTTCATGAATCTTTCGTTGAGATTCATTCATATGAATCTTCAGTGATGAGTGATTCGAATCTCGAGTCGAATCTTCAAAGTTTCATGAATCTTCAAAGATTCATGAATCTCTAAAGATTCACAAATCCTCAAAGATTCATGAATATTCAAAGATTCATGAATCTCTTAAGATTCATGTATCTATAATATTCATAAATCCATTAAAATTCATATTTCTTTTGGGATTCATGAATCTTAAGATCATACATCTGATCTCCAAAAAATCGAATTTGCTCAATCCGACCTACAACTTGCCCGTTCAACTGCGTGGTACTTTCCAAGAAGTCTCAAAAGCCTGTATTGGATGGCATGACCATGGAAGGTTTAACGCGAATCTGAATTATCCAACACTAATGTGTACTCGCTGGTGGTGGTGAATTGGTGGCGACGAGTTGCCCAATAACAACGTTGGTTTTGAAAATTGATCATTCCATCTAGTACTTTGTGTATGATATTTTTGTCTTTTATTTTAGATATCCTTTTTGTTGTTGTTGTTCTTGTGGTTGCTGTTGTTTGTCTGCCTTTAATATATTTATGCTAGCTTGGTTTGTTCTTTCGTTTTTGTTTGTTTGTTTGTTTGTTCATAAGTTAACTATGGTTCCCCATGCCTCCTCTCCCGCTCTTATCATGTTTCGTTTGTTTTAATTTGTCTCTTGGTTTTGGTTGTGTTCGGATCGCTCCCTCCGCTGGTGACCACTGGTGAGGCCACTGTGGCCAGCTGTCCGGCCCGCTCGCCCCGTTTCACCTCCCACTAACCACATAATCGTTTCGTTTTGAGGTACTGTCCTGCTGCGGTCGTACACGCGTCGAAAACGGATCTCTTTTCGAGATAATCGAAATACACGATCTCGATCCCTCTCTCTTTCTCTCTCTTTCTCTCTCTCTCTCTCTCTCTCTCTCTCTCTCTCTCTCTCTCTCTCTCTCTCTCTCTCTCTCTCTCCCTAAACGCGACAAATCGCGTCGACGATTTGTGGATTGTTCCATTTTGTTTTTTGTTTTGTTTTGAGCATTAGTTCACGTCACGTTTCGTTGCCCGGTTTGCCCTACTGCTTGATTACTATTATAGTTATTTTGTGAGTCGTTCCCTCTGTCTTCCCACTATCTGCTGAATACTTCGAATGGTTTTGTTTGGTTTTCTTTCGTTATTATAAAAAAAAAATCAATCCTCTAGTATCTACGTTGTCTCTGTGTGTTAGGTTGTCTGCTCTGTCTGACGCGTTTCTGCCTACGTTATACCATTCTCCTCCATTTTCTTTTTATCGCATCTTTTTGTTGCTGCAGCCTATAGCGCACTTCTGCTCCTCTCTCATATATCTATATTTTCGTTGAAACGTTAATAATTCGGCGTTTTTTTTTTTTTTGTTTGGTTTTGTTTGTTGTATTTTGCTCCAAGCGAGCCGCAAATCTATGAATTATGGAAAACGAGCGCGTGTATGCTTTCTAAACAGTTACTGATTTGTGAGATAATTTTCTGCGCGAGTCTGTGTGGTAACATGATGTCGTGTGTGTGTATGTGTGTGTATGTGTGTGTGTGTGGTAGGATCTACTGCGACACCGTATAGTACACCGTTTAAGCGTGAGCGAATAACGTTTTCCCCGTGGACCTGACTGCTGGGACGAGGTTTGGGAAAAGGAAACAATCCACAATGGCCGTCCCGAATGGCTGTCAATCGATTTGTTGTAACCACTTTCGGCATTAAAGTGCAGAATAGTGTATGTATGTGGGTGTGTGTGTGAGAGAGTGTGGGAGAGACATCTGGGAATATTAAAAAGACAATCTAACTTGTGCTACTTGGATTTGTGCTTGCGAATTGTACTAGCAAATCCCTCCTCACCGTCCTTCACCAGCAAAGTCCTTGGAAATGGGTTACTCGCCGTGGTGTTCCGTGCCGGCTCTCGTGGTTAGCAGTGTTGTAGGATTTGGTTTTTGCGGTTTTTGCTTCCCCCGCCCCTCTGAAATCTCCACGCTTTGCCCTCGCGTGAAAAACACGCTTCAGCTTTCCTTGCTTTCCTGTGTGCCACTGGTTACGTATGTGCGCGCGGTTGCTTATCGATTAACGGTTTGTTGCTCCTGCACCTAATTCGATCGTTTTTTTTTTTTCGTTTGTTTGTTTGTTTTGCTTTAAAAAAAACGACTCTCCTCTAGTCGAGTTGAGGGGGAGGCACGTCTAATAAAAATCTAGCATAGAACGGACGTTGCGAGAGAGTAAAATCGTAACGAATTGTTTAACAACTTCCTGCGAACCAGCAGGCCCCTACCAAAACCGAATGACTCCCAGCGTGAGAGGGGGGGGGGGGACTGAAACGTGCACGAACGCGTGTGTGGGTGATACAAACGAACGAAATTTCGAGCTAGAAAAGCGTGTTAACGCGTTCATCGTGCGCGCTTACGACGCCACCCTTGTTGACAGTTCCGCCGCCATCTTGTCTAAGACCGTTTACTTCGCTAAGTACATGCTGAAGTCCTAGTAGTAATAGTAGTAGTAATAATAGTAGTAGTAGTAATAGTAGTAGTAGTAGTTGTGGTACATGCTGCTCCATTGTAAGAGAGATTAAGCGTAAAGTGTGTGACATAGCTTCCAGAACTCAACCAACCGGCAAGTAGAGAACCGAACGCTCGCGTGATGCCATTTTGATCGGTCGCCAAATGCGCACGAGTATGGCGGGTAGTTTGTTTTCGTAATCCACTGCGCTGCTGCTGCTGCTGCTGCTGCTGCTGCCGACACGTGCTTATCGGGTGCGCGCGTCTGACGTTACAAATAAGTGACAGCCCTGTCAGCTAACAGCACTAAGACGAGACTCAAACGCACGGAAAGCACGGTACACGTGTCTGTGTTGATATTGTGTTGGTCTGTGTTGGTGTGTGTGTGTGTATGTCGTAAGCGATGAAATTGAGAGTTATAGTTTAGAGATTGGTCTGCTAGTGCTAGTAAGTGTGCTTGCACCGCGTTTACATCCGGTGCACGAGTTACTATGTAGTGGTGTAGGTGTGTCTGTGTGCGGGCTTTTAAGTGCGCTTTTCGAAGGGGTGAGAGTAATGTCACGTGTCAGGTTGATGTTGATGTTTTTTTTTGTTTGTTTTCCATTAAAAAAGTACTACTTAGAATAAGTCACTACTAGCCAATTATCATATTCACCCTAAACCCTCCGCGGCATGCCAAGAGTGCATGCTTGTGTGTGTGTGCGTTTCTGTACGTGATTGTGTAGTGACACAAGAGCACGCAAATGTGTTCGTGTTGGGTGTGTACTATGTGTGTATGTGTATGTTTGTGTGTGTGTGTGTGTGTGTGAGTGAACGTGCCAGTTGGTTACGTGTGGTTGATAGGTGCAGGAATTTCCATCTTCACCCATTTGCCACCAGATGGCGGCGATCCCGTAAACTCGCTTGTCGGACACAAACTAACACACATTATAGTATCGGTTTGGCGATGTAAGGCTTCGCCGTCGTGGTCGCAATCTCCGACATTTTGATGTCGATCGGGACGCGTGTGTCGTACAGCGTTGGCGCCTGCAGTATGATACCGGCCGTACCGAACACGACCGCTATCGTGAAGATCCACAGAAACAGTCGGTCGAGTACCATCGCGACGTACTTCCAGTCCTCCTTGACCTGATGGATAAGAAAGGTGTAAGAAGATTTGAGAAATATTGAAGCTTTCGGTTAACGGTGCGTCACTCTGGAACCGGAATGTATCTTCACGATCCGGAATGTATTGATTATCTTTTATCAAAAGATACATGAATGTAGGGATAATAACTATGAATGTTCCTTATTAGATGTATGAAGTTGGCTATGAAAGAGGTTTATGATCTTTCAATAGTTAATGATACAATGATTGCTGTATCTCCATAAGTTCAAATGGATCTTCAATTCTTGAAGTTCTTCAATTCAATTCTTTACTTGATACGATTTACCGTACTTTTTGACATATCTGGGACAATAACACAAACGTTTATGCGTTTAAAATCCTAAGCAATAATTATTGCGAAGAGAGTGTGATAAGATTAAATGCGCCAATTTGAACTTCCTCTCAGGTCCTGCAATATCACAAATTTGCAAAAAAAAAACACAAACTCTTCAAGATGTCTAATTCTACGTCCCAAGATCTATAACAAAGATTCTTCGAAAAATTACAACATCTTCAAAGATTCAACGTATTTTAAGGCTCCTGATACGAATCAAAAGACTCCTGAACGGGTGGTTTTCTTCTCAGATGAAACATAACGCTCCCAACACTAGACATTCAGGCGTATTCTATTCCAATCGAGGGGATGTCGAGCCTTTGGAGTTCATTCGGCCGAATCAGAATCGTAATCAGGAGTAGAATATGCCTGCCTTTGCAACCTTTTGCAAGTACTCTGTACCTACCCTGGAGCTTTCCTCCTCCTTGCGCGTATGGTCCGCTATGTACGTCACGCCATCCATCGCCTTGGTCAGCTCCGGACACTCCAGCCACCGGTTCCGGTTCGGGCCGGTCTTGTCGCCCTTCCCGCCGCCCGCCGGTACCGTCGTGCCGGTGTCGGTCGTGTTGATGATCATCCCGCTCGGCAGCACGTTCGTGGGCAGATTGTTGTTGAGCGGCACGGCGACCCCGTTGTCGCCGAGCAGCAGATCCGCGGTGGTCGCCCCGGTCGTCACGGCCGCCGCCTGCTGCAGATCGTTCAGGAACAGACTGTTGCAGCAGCTCAGGTGGCCGGTGGCGCCCGCCGTCTTGAGCAGCAGGTTGCCGGTGCCAGCCTTGCTGTCGTTCGTGTTGGCCGCCGCCAGGCTCTTGTGGAAGTTGCTGTTCGGATCGAGCAAACCGCCCGCCCCGGTCGTGGTGGAGTTGGCGGTGGCATTGGTGGCGGCCGGGTTCGGCACCGCCGTGCTGGCCGCGCTCAGCAGATTGAAGTTGATCGGGGACATGGGCGAGTTGTGGTGGTTGTGGTCGTGATACGGTAGCGGCATATCGTCCATCAGGTCCATGCCGCGCACCAGCGCACTGTGGTGATGGTGGTGATGGTGCCGACCGCCCCCGCCCGACCGATGATTGTGCAGGTGCGTTGGGCTGCCGTGCAATCGGCAGGTGTTGAGGCTGCGACGTCCGTTTTCCCCCCCAGGGATAGAGATGGGTCGCATGGCAAGAAGCAAGAATTATTTAGTTAACATGCGTACATTGGGGGGAATGCGTGGGCTTGGGAGATGCATTCCGCAACCGGAGCCGGATGTTGCAACACCGAGATAAAGGGGTTTTAATGGGGAGGTGATGACGTGCTGGGCCATCCAAGCGATTGGATTGCATAAACAATTAATGACACACCACTCACTACTAAAACAAAACAAGCAGGAATACACCAAGGCGCACCGGGAAGGATCTCATACAGCACCCGCATCCTACAGCCCATTACAGGTCGGTGTGTGATGGATGTGATTTTAAAGAACAGGAACAACGAAACGAAAGACAGCTAGCACGCAGAAGGCATGTAAACAAAATATTTACATCTTTACAGTAATGAAGCTCGCACAGGCCGAATTCGGATGTCTGCGTGGACTGAAAATTGAAGTGTGGACCATCACTGCATTCGGAACACTGGGTACCGAATAAAGGAATTTAGGAACAAACACGCACGCACACATAAAACACACACACACACAATTACATTTAAAAACTAGTAGGCGCTTAATGGCGATGGGCATGTCATGCGATACGAAACAATGGTTGTATGTACAGATGGTTGAGGTTATGGAATGAGGTGGAACAAAATGCTTTGCTGGATGGACGGATTGCTGCCACGTGGCCAACGGTCGGTTTGATTGGATGGATCGAGCAGCTCTGGCTGCAGCTGTAAACTGTACATCTACATCAACACATTCCACCGAAAGAAAGAACGAAAGAAGAAAGAAAAACATACTGGGAGACATTAAGCGGGATATTCAGGCAGCGGGCAGACAGGAAACGATGCATAACTCGCACACCAGGCACCATCACCGGGAACGATGACGTTGGAGATCCCACCGCGGGGAGCAGTGTCCGCGCACGCCCCAAACAACGGTACAACATTAAACAACGAGCAAAACATTAACACAGCAAAATGGCAACGGTATCTACAGATATCGGACCAGCAGAGGGCACTCGTAGCGACCCCCTTTGAAGCCTTCTGCATCATCATCGCAACCCTTACCCTTACCTTTCGCTGGAATCGAGCAAATGGTGATCGAGCAGTACCGACGGATCGAACGCGATCGTGGGCGGAAGTGGCGGAATATGATCACCGAGGCTGTTGCACGAGCGCAGCATGAACCGCTGAGAGGCGGCACTGTGCGCGAACGACCGGAAAGAAAAGATAACTTACTTCAGATACGACAGATACCTGCCAGATTCAAAGGGGACAAGATTCAAAGTCGGGGTAGAGACAAACTATTTTTTTTTTTAACTCGAACCAGTCCGACGGGCATGGGATGTTGACCGAGGAAGTGAACTCGCTATCTTCTTGCCTAACACTCTCTTTGCACGGAACGGAGACACGTTGCGCGTGGTGTTGGAGCTGTGCTGGCACACTTACCTGAAATGATGCAGCGGCTGGTAGATTGGGCGTCGCATTACGAGCAGCTTCGGCAGATGGTTGATGAAGATGGTGCGGACCCACGGTGCCATCGTATGCGTTTGTGGTGACCGGAAGTGAATGTTGAGCACGATCACGGTGACGCATATACTGGAACGATATAAGTGGGCATGTGCGTGAGTTCCTGATTTTGGATTCGAAGATTCAAACCTGAGACACTAATTAGATGTGTCATATTACTTCAAAAATGTTTGAAGCATCGAGGATTCATGATACTGAGCTATGGAAGGTTAATATAACGTCAAACTAGTGATGAACCATAGAATGCTACTGAACTATGGAAGGTTCAACTAGCTGCAAAACGTGAACAGCCATTATATATTTATACTACTAAAGTTAGCAAAATTCATGAAACTCTAAAAAGTGATCAACCATCATGATACTGTGATGACCCAGAACCATGATACTAAGCTAACGAAGAGTCATATATCTCCGAAAAGATATGCTCTATTGAGGATTCATGATGCTAAACTTTCCAAGATTCATATCAATTCAAAAAGTTATGCTCCATCGAAGATTCATGAATCTGAACTATCCAAGAATCATAGAATGCCAAAAAGTGATGCACCATTGAAGATTCGTTATACTGCGCTAACAAATATTCATATAACCCAAAAAAGTAATAAACTATCGAAGATTCTTCATACAGAATAATAAAAGGTTCATGTAACTCCAAAAACCTTCAACAAGTTTTGAGATGTAGAAAATTCAAGATATTCTCATGAATCATGAAACTTTAATGATCATCTAATATTCCTATAACTTCAAAGATTCATTTGAAGTAGAAATTGGTTGTTATAAGGAAAAAATTCTAATGAAAACTCTTGCGATATCTTTACACAAAAGTATCGTTTCGAGTATAACGCTAACGCGATTAGGCGTAAACCATTTAGACGAATGGCGCTGCTTCGTAAAACCGGAACAGGAAATAGATTTTATCTTAATCTTTCCCGCAGGCTGTGTTGCCACCTCCGCCGCCAAGCAGCAGCCTGAGGCGGAAATTGCCGGAAGTGAAGCACAACCCTCCACAGCCGTAGCACAGCGCACAACAGCAACTCACCTAAACGTGTCCAGTATCATCGTGAACAGGACGAACTTGCCTAGCAGCGGGACCACCAGCGAGGTGGGCGGAATGATTTCCGCCAGCAGCAGGAAAAACACAGTCAACGATAGCAGAATGGATATGCTTAACGATACCTGTGGAAAATGTACGGGGGAAACGAGCATTAAAAAAGCCCGGCCGGGGTGGTTTTCCAGGGCGCACTGGGAGAGCTACCTTTTCGCCACTGTCCGATGGCAGATAGAACACCAGTATGGTGAGGAAGCTAATGCCCATGCAGGGAATGATGAGGTTCACCGTGTAGAACAGCGTCTTCCGGCGCATCGTAATGTTGAACGTGATGTCGAGGTACGGCTCGTCGCAGCAGGTGTAAAACTTTTCATTTCTGTAACGTAGTAGTAGTAGGAGTGGGGAATTCTCGTTGGCATTACTTGAGCGACCAACCGGCCTGCCCAACGCATCCACAAACTCACCTGACGGCAGGCACCTCCAAAATGTCCCACTCGACGGACGTGTAGAACTCGGACAGATCGACCCCAACCTCGACGACGTTCGTTTCGTTCATCTCGTCGATGTGGCGAAGATCCACCTACACCAAAACCCCCCCAGTGACAAAACAAAACAAGAGCAGAACTATCTCAGATGACGTGTTCATCATTACCAACAATGAACCAGCGTACCTGAAACCCATCGTACGTCCAGCTGCCAAACTTCATCACGCACGTCTGCTCATCGAACGGGAAGTACTCGACGTCAATCTCGCAGGAACTTTTGTAGATGGCGGGCGGGCGCCACTCGACCCGGCCGGTGTAGTTGAGCGTGGCCTTCGTCGCGAGCGTCACCTCGAAGTTGCCGTCCGCGTTGTTGTACAGCACGATGTCCGGCCGCCAGATGTGGTCGGAGGGCACGTGCAGCATCTCCACCCCGCCGTACTCCTTCGGCTCCCACTTCAGCTTGTAGTCGTACCACGTCTGCTCCACCCACAGGTTCGTCGTCATGATTTGGTTCTTCAGGTTCTGCGGGGACCACCATCACCGAAAGACATAAAAACACGCAAAACCGGGGGGGAAGGGTTTGTGAAATCGGCAAGATGGACAACGCGAACACACGGACCGACGAGGACTACTACTACTCACCACGTCGATCAGCTGCGACAGCTTCAGCTTGATCTTGACCGTGAGCGCATCGGTCACGTTCACTACCGGGCGCACCAGCTTGTTGTAGTTGCTGAGCAGATCGTCGTACAGCCGCTTGGCGTCTGGGTTGCCTCCGCACACTGCAAGACGTGACGGCGGTGTAATATATACAGCGGTACGCCCAAACGCTGCCCAACTTACCGGAAACGACGGCGAATATCGTAAAGTATACACCGTGTAGTAGCCTCATTGCATTCCCCTGACAAACACACGCGCGCACCAGCAACTCTCCAGCAAACCTTAACCTCTATAGTACGCCCCCTGTGCGAGCTCTCCACCCTATTTCCCCGTTTTATTGGAGGAAGTCTGCTGTCGTTCGACTGTGGATACAGCAGTGTGGTTGTAGTAGCGCACCTAGTCAATGGAGCATCTCTACCGACGCTAGGAAGCTGGCTAAGCTTGGCGGAGGCTGTGTGACACGTACTGTAGTGTCTCTGGCTTAAGCGGGAACTCGTAACAGGCGCTAGAAGACGCCCGGTTTCCCTTACTCCTGAATGGTTTGTGAGCTGCGTATGAGCAGGGTTCAGGTACCAGGCTTCTTCTACGATGTTTCTACCGCTTAGCTGTACTCCTCTTGTCGGACCTTACCAACCTGGCGCTCCCACACGAATCCACAATCCTTCGGATTATGTTCTTTTCCTTTTGGTGGGGGCGCAAGATATCTGTGATAGGCTCTCGAGCGCCTACTGTTGCAGAACTAAAGAGAAATTTCCCAGAAACATCTTGCAAACGCACACACACACATACACTCACAAATACACACAAACACACACACCGAGAGTTGGCAAAAGGGACTGCTGGATGATATCGTGTTGGGTGTGTTGAGCGGAGGGGGTTGAACGCATCGATATCCTCTGGTCAAGAGGTGATCATTGTTTCCTGTAAAAACAAAAAAAAAGAGGAATAGATGTTGGTGTGTTGAGCTGCGAGTGGCGAACTCCTTGCTTGCAGTCCGTTGACCGGTGAGGGTTGGAACGAGGGTTCCAGGAAGAGACACCGTTGGGTGGGCAAAACTCTCGTATCACATTACGAGACCCGGCGCAAGAGACTTCTTCAACCGTCTCAAATTCGCTTCAAGGCGAAGATGAAACGGGCTCTGCGGCGAAACAGGCTAAGAACAACGCTCCAAAAGCATCGTTCCCATTCGACGCCATGAAGTGATGCCTCTTCACGCTTCTTGGTGAGTGTAGCGGTACATATATATATATACATCGCAAGTCGATCCCAACACTCCCCAACTCTTCCCGCCTTCCTGCAAAACACCAGCAACGCCCGTTGGCGGCCCGTTCACCGCCAAGCATGAAACCGAATTATACGTCCCTGGAAAGGAGCAAGGGACCCCGTTGCAGTTGGCGAAACTCGGGCCCGCTCGGCGCTACCAGCATCGGCCGATCTATCTCCAATGCGGCTCACGTTGGCGTGTCTCGTGGGCTCGTAGTGCCGTCCAATGTAAACATTATTAGATTAACGAGCACACTTAGCAACACACATCAGCCCTGCTGCCCAAATTTGCACACATTTGCACCGGAGGCACTGAAAAAGGCTGCTAAATTTGTGATTTGCCTTCTCCCTTCCGTATGGGCGACCCCTGGTTGGTCCACTCCTCTGCTTAGGTGTATCCTTTGAGAGGTCTTCGGGGAGGATATGGTGGATTGTATATGATTAATGCTTCTTTGATTGGTGACCGAGTTTTGGTGCCACTGCTTTGGTATCGGTTTGTTGTTTCACACTCACACACACACACACATGATAGTCACATCCAACCACCAAAACCGAAGGCTGCTAACCCCTTTTATGTCAACACAATAGATACCGAATGGCATCCTCTCGCCTTGAGATGCCTAGGGTATGTACAAATTCTAGGCCAACCTTTCCCCCCCCCATACAAAGGATGGGTGTTTTCTTTTCCTTTGCCTTTTGTTCCTCCCTTTTTTTCTATTCCAGCGGAAAAAAGGACATGGAAATCGGGCACACACACACACACATACACGCGCGCGCGAAAATACACAGAGTCGCACCTCACTCTCAGGCTCGTCCCCGCTCGTTCGAAAAATCGCTCCAGAAAGGGCACACCAGCGTTCCTGCTTCGATTCGGGTACCGATTCGCCCCAATCCCCAATCAGATTCGGTCACATCCTTCCAGCCCACCGCTGTTTCCCTTATCACTGAGTACTGAGTACCGTTTTCAAATCACCTCACCTCCCCCCCCCCCCCCCCCCCCCCCCGCTGAGCGTCGGAAAATTGGAGTGGAACAGAGGAGAGACTTTTGTTATCGACTGTAGCTGCTTTGTAGCTTTGTTGGGGCAGGACTGCGCGTCAACTTGCGCTTGGGGACCTTCCTCTAATCCTCTCGCCTACCCCGCGCGCCCCTTCCACCCCCTAGTTCCTACGGCCCCGTTGGGCCCCACGGAATCGTCACACAAAGGACGATTAGAAGCAACAAACCACCGCGACCACCACCTTTGCAACAGTGTTTTTAGAGGAGTGGGTCTTTTTGGGGGCTCGAGCTGTATGTGTGAGTGTGTGTGGAGATGTTGCTGCTGGTCACTAGTCACCTTCACCTATGTGTGTTTTCAGTTTTTGTGGAAGACACGCTTCTTTTGTGAGACACTATCGATGCACAACACACACACACACGCTTCCTCGATTCCTCGCCGAACTTCAGCTGATGGATTTTTGCGAGGCACCCGAATTTCTAAGCGCACAGCATCCTTGAACTACCAGCACCCGCACGCTCCTGGCTGAATGCACAGCATCCCACTGCAGGTGTACCGAGCTACTGCGAGCCTACGCTAAAGCCCCCAAAACCGAACCAAAAGGCGCGCACGGAAGCTTCTTCGCCAATAGTTAGGGGCTTTTTTTTTTGTTGTTGAGTAGAAAGCACTTTGCTTCTTTGCCTGGCAGCAGTAGTAGTAACGGGATCACCTCGACTCACGCTGGAAAAGCTTGGTGTGCTCCTAATGGCAGCATAACGGATAACGATGACGGGCACGGTATACACTGCTGTCCCTGTGCTTTCCTCTTTTTTTTTTTGTACTTGCTTATCGGTTCCTCTCGTTCTTCGGGGGGAGGCCCAGGTATAAACGGGCAGGGTCGCGAATGCGCATGTCTCGCGTGTCCGTATCCTTGGCGCGCTCTTGCCGCTCGCCTCTCGTAACCTTTTCGTGCCTCTTGCTCGTTGTGAATGTTGGACGAGAATTTAATAAGGTGGAGGAGAGAAAAAGCAAAAAACCCACACACACACACAAACACACACAGATCAGCAACCATGAAACAAACCGGAAAGCAGGCGAGAACTGTGCTAACACACCTCTCCACTGATAAGACGAACACTGCTGTGCCGAGAGCGTCTTCGGAAGCTGTCATGCATAAGGCAGGCCGTGCATATGGGCATTGAAGAAGGCGAACAACAACAAGAACAACAGCAAAAACACATGCAAATAGGGCCTATCTCGTCAGGACGGCTCGGATGGCCCAAGATGATGGGGAGGCGATGAGTGCGACATTCATACCCCCACCGGAAGATAGTTTCGCGTTATCGATCAGACATCAGGGATCAATCAGGCTACTTGCAAATCGGTTTCGCGGGGGGGGGGGGGGGGAGCGGGGTTGGAGATTCTTCCCTCCCCTTTAGCCTCTTTTTGATGTTGGAAATTGCGAAATAACACCAAAGCAACAGACGAAAGAGAAAAGGGTTCGTTTGCTTGCATCTGACAACCGCGTGTCGCGTCGTGGGCAGCGTGGCAGCATCCTTAATATGCTAAGCACGTGTGCGCGCTCTGCTACTACGCGCCGCTATATGCGGGGAGAGCGCGCGTGGAGGTGGAAGCTTATGAAATTTTGATCACGGAATAGCGGGTCACACTGGTGGTGTGGAGCGTGGCGATAGATAATACATACAGCTGCCAACAGAACCGCTGGTACAGGTGCAGCGAGTGCATTTGGATTAGATTTTCGCGTCCTAGATTTTGATTCCAGGCAAAACAAGCACCCGGCATTCCAATCACATATCTGTGCTTCTAATTCATTTCTTACCAGGTTCCACTACTGGAGTCGAACTAGGTATGGCCAAAGCAACTAAGCCACATTTTGGTTTTCCCATCGAAAGCATAACAAGTTATGTGTACGGAGCACTGGAGGATATCTAAGTCGGTAGGATGTCTTTCTGCTTCCCCAATGCACAACACGCACCTACCCATAGACATATGCCCCCAAATAGCCTAAGGACTCCAGAACTATTCATATGGGACGACCAGTCCACTGCAACTCGGTGAACTTCTCGTTAATCTACAATACGAAATACTCTTCTGCAGGCTAGCTGGCTCATTAGCGAATTAGTGAATATTCCTGGAACAACCTGGAGGGTTATCTGCTTGCTCGATCCCTTTAGTAGATATTAGTTACGTAGAAGAGTCGTGTACCAATGATGCCTATAACATCCGCTGTGATTTGTGTAGCTCTTCAAGTACTGTTTCATCTCTTAGACATCCAAAAAGTATGATATCACAACGGGTTTTCGTTAAACAGTCCCAAATCAGCTATGGAGTTCGAACAGGCAATTTCGGATCATCCCATACCACAATCAGACATTGAAAAATCAACAGCTAAGGTCGTACCGATGAAGCTGTTGTTCTTCAATTGTTTAAACCATTGTTCGGGCATGAGTGTCAATGTATGTAACTTTGTATGCCAACCATAGCAAGTAGAAAGCAACTTTCCTACAGTTTTATACAACCCTGCCTTCTCTTGTCCAACCCCTTTTCTATCTCAATTTGCAACCAATTTTCGGGCTCACTTGGCCATCTTTTGACGTTATGGTCCAGAGTCACTTGGTATGTGCAATTTCAAAATTTCAATTTTTATAGCTAGTAAATTTCATGTGTCATGAATAATTCCTATGCTGCTTTAGAAGAATGAATGTTTTCGACTAAACCAGTTCATCCCAGCCTCCTTGGCAGAAAAGATTATTTCTTATTTTTGTTTATTTTTATAGAGCCTTTGAGACCAATCGGCTCATTCGTCTTTTTTGCAGAAAAGTTTGTATTCAAAAAAACAAAAAAAGGAACTTATTTTCGTATTTTTGTTTTTTTTTCGCCAATCCTGAACAAACCGTCACTGGTGTCACATTGACAGGTGTTCGACTTTTTGACAATTCCGTCAGCGCACGCGGGTTGGGCATCCGCACAGCTGTTCAGCGCAGGTTGAAATGTAGAATGTGGTTTCGGAACAACTTCTTTGACAATTGCCACCGCGGTCTCCCTTTTGCGGCTGTAAGGCTGTAAGCCATTGCTCAATCGCATGGTAGTATGAACAAAAACATTGTTTTTGTATCGCAACAATTGATCGACAAGCACAATAACGACTATTTTCGAAGCAATCTGTCACCCTATCTGTCAGTTTGCTTCCACCTGGCTGTCAAAGCGAACCGTTTGCCGCAACCTGTACCGTCACCGTTGACTGTGTTGATCCCCGCTGCTTGCGACAGAGCAGCCAGCAGCTGTACGGTTGTGGTGTGTGCGAGCGAGACAGCGCGCCCGTGTTTATGCAGCCATCGTCAGTGCGTAGAGTGCGCGCCCTTCAGTACGGTGGTATTCGTATGCAGCATCGGACGCAGTGTGCCTACACCGTCTCGGCAGCAGCAGCAGCAGCAGCAGCAAAAGCAACAGCAACAGCAGCTAGTGTGAAAATAGGGAAAGGTAAGCAAACCGTTACGGGTGTGTTGGTGAGGACGAGAAAGAGACAGAGCTCCCCTTCCCGTTGGTTTGCCATCCGTGGTTCACGGCGTGAAGTTGTTCCGACAGCAGGTTCCGACCGTTTTCAATCACAAATATTACATTTGCCTCAACCTTCCCCCCACTTCCCACAACGAAGAGCACAGACAAAAAGGCAAGGAAGAAGCAGCAGCAACCATCAAATTGGGAAAGGGGAGGGGAAGCGAACAAAGAAATGGTGTTGTGCATCTCTATGGTGAATAGTTTTCCGCGTCTCCACAGCAGCACCACACATCACTTACGTCGAACCCGTATGCGTGTGTGTGTGTGTGTGTGTATGTGCTTGTCGATAGAAAAGGGAAGGAGCGACCGCCTCCAATGTATCCCCCCCCCCCCCCCCCGCTGCAGACAAGAGGCCAATCTTCTGACCCCTGGCGTGCGTTTCAGTGCGTGTGGTTGTTTATTTATGCATTCTGTGGCGAAGAAAAAAAACAATCTCACAACTGCAACATTCCCTCCCCCCCCCTCCCTTCATACCCCAAAATGTGGAGGGAAACCCGAGGAAGCGACGGGGAGTTCGGAGCGAAAAGTGGAATCCGGAAGAGAGGAGTGCCCGTCAAGTTTCTGTTCCGTCCCCGCAATCTCGTGCCTGCACCGTGCAAAACGCACAGCCTGATATGACGTCACACGCACAGACACACACAAGCACCATCTTCCGTTTTCTAACGCAAGACGTTTATGTCAGAGGCGCACACACACACACACACACACACAGACACACACCAGCCACAAATGAGATGAAAATTGTGACACTTTTCTTCTCGTCGCATCGATCTGCCCTGCTGTAAAGCAATCGGGTGAGGAAAGGGCAGGAAGCAAAAGGGAAAGGGGGGGGGGTCGTTACAGCAGGAGGAGGGGTAGTGGCATCGAGTCTGTGCCCACGCTTGTGTGTGTGTGTGTGAAGGGGCTGAATGTTTGTTTGTTTGTTTGTTGCGTGTTGCAGTGTTTGCGATGAAGCAATAGTTTGCTACGCACACCACAATAGCTCTTTTACATTCCCTCCTGACCCCCACCACCCCGTATTCTCTTTTGGGGTGTGTTTTGTAATTCTTAGCGCAACCAACTCCCATTCACTTCCTGCACACCGCGCCACAACTCCTTTGTTAAGGGGCGCCACAACAACAGAAACAAAACTTCTAACGCACCAACTACGGTGTGCGTGTGATTGCTCAACCATGTGTGTGTGTGTGTGTGTGTGTTTGATGGAAGAAAATTGTAGGGCTTTCCCGAGAGCCGCCACCAGCTGAGAGGAGGTTTTGTTGTTGTTGTTGTGGTTCGTTTGAAGCAATAACGCAGTACGCCAGCTGCCAGGGGAAATGGTTTCGTCTTGACAATCTGTGGAAAACGGCCAAAAAAACAGGAATATAAGCTCTAGTGGAAAGGGTGTGCCCACTATTAATCCTACTGAGTAGCAGGGGGTGGGGAGGGGATAATGTTCGATGGGACAGAACACAGACCAATTGCGGACATGTGTGAACGATTTTCTAACGATTTGCTTTTTCCCCAAACTTTTTTGTTCTCTTCATCCCTCAGCGCACAGCTCGTCTATGCTCCGTCTACGCATGCAGAGGGCCACCTATGTTGACACCGCGTAGAGCACACTTAACTTACCCTTCGTGCTAAGGGCTGCGAGAGAAAGAGAGAGATCGAGCGAGAGAGAGCGAGCAAGAGAGCAAGACACAGACACACTCAGCGCCATCCTGCCTAAGCACAGAAGATGTCCGAACAGTGAGAATTCACGGCAACGACCACCACCACCACCACCACCACTGCCCCTTTTCCCAGCAACTCCCTACCCCTCCCTCCCCAGTCTTTCGTGCGTGTGCGTGGGTGTGAGTGTGTGTTGTCTACGCAGCTCCGGATCCGGAACGAGTGTGTGCCCGAACGAGGCGGACGCGACTGCCCCGGAAGAAGAACAACTCTCCCTCCCCCCCCACAACAACAACAACAACAAAACCACTTCTTCCGAATGCATACGGCGCAGTTACGCAGGTAAGAATGGAGGTAACGAAGACGGGTATTGCGGGTTGGCATATGCAGATGACTAGCCCGTCAAACCGGGTGCAGGTCAAACAACGTGCGCCAACGAACGGGGACCGGAACGTGTTCCGGTGGGGGTTGACTTGTTTCGCGCGAGGGTACTTTTCCGCTGGCTGAACCGGACGCCCCACTGCACTGGATGTGGCGTTCAGGTTTCGGCACCTTTGGCGCTGTTACTAACGCTTTACTGGTTGTTGCTGGCAAACCCTGTAAAGAAGGGAATAGATTCTTGTCCTAGCTTCGTGATGCAACGCAATTGCAGGCATCTCTCTCTGTCTCTCAGGCCGACTGATTATCCGGATCGGATGCTATTTTGAAGCTAAGCTGTGCGAGATGTTGAATCACACTAATCAATATTTCACTGGCGACAGCGTCACGACATGGATTTATTATTTTTACTTTATTCGCAGTACCTTCAGCTGCGGTTCACCAACCGGCGCAAAAAGTGAGACACTTGCCAAGTGAAGCTAGGACCGTTCTATCGTTTGCACAAAGCAGAAATATTTTTTTACTTTTCAAAAACAACAAAAATATATTAAAAAAAAAGAAATATCAACTCCGACAATGTCCCCATGAACAACATGTTTCTCAAGATGCAAATTTCCCATTTTTGTATAGGACGTAACTATGTTATTGCATATTTTTTAGTCATTATTTTACACCATTTCCCATGTTTGCATCAGTTTTGCATCAGCCGGCTGACCGTCAACATTCAAAATTCATAAGTCAAAATTCAAATTCATTTGCAAATATCGCAGATAATTTAGTCCGAGATATCCTTGGATAGTTATAATCATTGTTATTTGGAAAAAGGATAAAGAAAGATTAGGAAAATAGGTGAAGGAAGGTACATATCAACAAATAGAGGCAGGAAAATCGGGAGCATCAATAGAAGAACCAAGTAATTCACCTATGACACACCTGACTGACCTATGACTGACATGACGTCGCTAGCATAGTGATTGCAGAGTAAACAATTGTAATCAGTGCTGCAAAATGTCACAGCTAAGGTCATAAAAAATATAACAAACAAAATGCATGCATGTGCATACTCAAAAAGATTTGTGTATGCATGCTTCCAATGCATGCTACATGACATTTTTGCAACCATCGCTTGGCCAGTCACTTAGTCATGACTTTTTTTTACTGTCATCAGTTCTGCAAAATGTCACTCGCCATAGTCATGCCAAATTGTTTTCGTTCGTAAACATCTCGTGATGCACATGACATTTTGCCGCACTGATTGTAATCGCATGTTCATAGGAAATGAGTTGTGTAGAGCGAAACATACGTCGAAATGCAGCGCTGGTGAAGTGTCTTTGAACGTTTTCTAGTCTAGTGCATCCCTCAATACCAGAATTATTCCATACAATACTAGCATATTTCAAAATTGGATTAACAAGACTGCAATAGAGAGTTCTAGAACAGGAAGGATCTCCAAGATCAGATGAAACCTTCAGTATGACTCCCAGGAGTTTTATTTGCTTTGCTTATTACATTCCCCAACTGTTGCTTGAAGTTTAACTGGCAATCAAGTGTAATCCCAAGGTCACGAAAAGACGTAACACGCGACAGAGATACATTGAGAAGCTTACAATGACAAAATTATGGAGAACGTATAGGCCGTCTAGAACTATATAGACCAGTATGTCCCCGTAAGACATGACGCCAAATAGAAGAAAAGGAAGAAACAGAGTAAAACAATTTAATGTCATCCGCATGTAGAAGATGGCCTTACCTTACAAACATCTTTGATGAAAAGGGCAAAACATAAACGACTCAGCACACTACCTTAGGGAACACCCGAAGTGCAACATATAAAATTGAGAGTTGAGTTTTATACTCCTCTTCTTCTTCTATTTGGCGTAAACGTCCTACGTGGACATGTTAAAAGTTCACAATTGTCAGCAGGGTTATTAGATTCTAGGGTATAAAGGTGCATTTTGTTGGGTAACGTATTACAGCTTCTACGACATTTAGCAAATCTCCAAAAGGCTGAATCAGAATTCTAGTGATGCAAGACATTATTATTTCGAAATTGTGCCCCTGAATCTCCTTTCAATCGGAAAATGTCAGCTTACTGATTTAAGACGTTAATTTCCTTTGAACCTGTCTTCGCGTTTTCTTTGTTGACATGGAAACTAATAGAGTTAATCGGTATGCTTTCTTTCCTCCCCGTCTCATTCCAGAGTCTAGTTGTGATCTCATTCCCTACATCGACAACGTCAACTCCCTGCAACACTAGCTGCTAGCAGCGCTATTGCGACCCGAGAGCTTTAGCATCGTTCGTGAAGGTTCGTCGCTTCCACAAAACCGGAACAACCTGCCGCTTCTCCTCCTCCTCCTCCCCTTTCCACCAAGAAAAAAAAACACGCACACTTACAATCAACCCCGACGCGTACTCGCGGAAAAAAAAGCAACGGTGCAACCATGTCGTCCAGCTGCTGCGGCACCAAGAAGCAGAAGCTCAACGGTAACTACTCGTCGGCCAACGGGTACAGCACGACCGGCACGAACAATGCGGGGCCGCAGCGCAACGGCATCGCCGACGCTGGCGGCGCCACCCAGAACAATCACAACAGCTATCACGGCCGGGGAGGAGGCCCTGCTGGCCAGCAGTCCCAGCAGCAGCAGCAGCACCAGCAACATCAACAGCAGTTGTCCTCGTCCTCGTCGTCGTCGTCGTCGTCCTCGTCGGGGTACAACGGCTACATGGTGAACGGGCACGGCAATCACCATCTGTCCCAGCAGCAGTCGTCGATGATCGGCTCGATGCCGGACATGTGCTTCTACTGCTTCGAGGTGCTGTACCGCGAGCTGCACAACCTCGAGGAACCACGCACGCCGTGCTTTACCAACGATCCGTTGTAAGTGGGCCTCTTTGGCAGCCTTTGGTTACGGTTTAAGCTTTTCATTGCGCTGTTTTTAACTGCGCACGTGTCTAGAGGAGGTTGAATAGATAGAGAGAAGGACATTTTTGAAACATAATTTTCGAAAAATTCCTTAAATTCTGAACAAAACGGATCGAATTATGCAGGTTTGCATAATGGCACTGCAATGGTACTTTCAAAGCAGGCTTGGTTTCGATACAGATTTCGTTTGTTTGTCTTGTTAAAAATGATAATTTGATACTTTTTGTTGGTTTTTTACTACAATTTTAACGTGTAATTGTCCAGTTCATTTGAATCTCGTACCTTTCGTGAACTTTTATTGTTCAAGGAAAACTTTCTTCTATTTTTTTACATTCACTGAACTAGTAATGGAAAAAATAAAGTTTTCGTCGGAATCGATTCCGAAAGGCTCCACAGTTTTTTAGAATCGTTTCCGGAATTGGAATTGGTTCCGGAATTAGTTCCGGAATCGGCTCCGGAATCGTATCCAGTATCGGAATCGGCTGTGGAATTGGAATCGGTTCTGAAATCGGCTCCGGAATTGGTTCTGGAATCGATTCCAGCATCGGAGTCGGCTCTGGAATCGGAATTGGTTTCGGAATCGGAATCGGCACTGGAATTGGAATCGGCTCCGCAATCGGAATCGGATCTGGAATCTGAATCGGCTCTGGAATTGGAATCGACTCTGGAATTGGGTACGGAATCGGCTACGGAATCGATTCCGGAATTGAAATCGACTTTGGAATCGGAATCGACTCTGGAATTGATTCCGAACACGAAATCAGAATCGGGTAGATCCGACCCGAGCTCCCACCACTACACTGAACAAATCTAGCAGGCTTGGAACGAAATTTAAAAAAAAAACTCTTTTAAAATGTCAATCTACAATTGCTTCAAATGTTAGGCCCATAAATTCGTAGCCCAAGCCTCTATCTAACACCTCACAGGTTGAGTGATCAATTATATTCCTGGCTAATTGGCTACATCCTTTTTCGATAGTACAAAAGCAGCTGCCGTTGCCATCGTGGCAGCCAAACAAAGAGAAATAATCTAACGTTCTCGAAATCTTTTTTTCCAAAAAAAAAAAACAGTCCATTGTTCGTGACATGGAAAATCGGCAAGGACAAGCGGCTGCGCGGCTGTATCGGTACCTTCAGCGCAATGCGTTTACATTCAGGTGAGTTTGAAGCGGTGTTGCGTTTTCGCTCTATCGTCGCCGTGTAACGTTCACCAATAATTTAATTTAAAAAAAACCCAAATCGTTTTCTCGTGCCAGGACTTCGCGAGTATGCAATAACAAGTGCTTTAAGAGACTCCCGTTTCTCGCCAATCACCCGTGATGAGATCCAAAGACTGACCGTCTCGGTGTCAATCCTGCAAGGCTTCGAGGAGGCGCGCGGTTACCTGGACTGGACGCTCGGCATACACGGCATCCGCATCGAGTTCTACAATGAGCGTGGCTCGAAGCGCACCGCGACCTACCTGCCCCAGGTTGCGACGGAGCAAGGTAGGCATGGACCCGGCACAACGCCCGACCGCAACTGTGTCTGACTGTAACACTCTTCTCACTTCGCATCCGTCACAGGCTGGGACCAGACGCAGACGATCGATTCGCTGCTGCGGAAGGGCGGCTACCGGGCCCAGATCACGCCCGAGACGCGCCGCTCGATCAAGCTGACCCGCTACACCTCGCAGGAGTGCCAGATGTCGTACAGCGAGTATCGCGAACTGCTCGAGAAGCAATCTCACTACCACGGCCAGCTGTGTAAGATGCAGTGCTAACGGCATCGCCCGACCGGCGGCACCGCGACGACCGCCCCACGCCCTTGCCATCGCTGCCCACCCTCCTCCTCCTCCCCGTCCCCGTCCCTGCCACTGCTAGCTGGTGCGGCCTCCTCCACCCTGTCCCCGCTTCCCGGCGCGCATGGCAAGCCGTGCCGGTACTCACCGCTCCATCCGCGCTTCGTGACGCTACTCTTAATACGCATTATCACATTTGTTTTAGGATAGGCCATTTGCTTTAAAAAACAAACAATCACACTGCGCACGGCCTTTGCGGTGTCGCATCTTTATGCTTAACCTGTTGCAGCCGTTGCCGTGTGCTGCCCGAACGAAACCCTGCGCTCCCAGCGCTAAGAAACACACACACACGAGGATGGACGAAAGCGGAAGAAACTCGAAAAATCTTATTACACGTTAAAATTAAAATTACTAAACACTCTCTCCCTGCTACACACAGACACTAACAAACCACGGGGTTTGGAGCATGGAATATACCTAGACTATATTATTGTTAAGCTTTAGGTTGCGCTGTGTGTGTGTTTTTTGCTGTGCTTCCGCGTTTGCGTTTCGTTTTCACAGTTTGTTTTCCCCCCCGCTGCGGTATCTCTAAAACCTTCTTAACGTTTCGTCTCGTTACGCTCTTGATGGCGGTAGCAAATAGGGTTTGCTTTTTTTCTTCGTCTTTCACTACTGTTTCGTTGCACAACGAACTAATTAATTTCCAACTACCAACAGCGTGTCGTGTGGCATACACTGCGACCGCCAGGAGCTAATGGGGGCAGTAGATGGATTGTTAATGTTAGTACAGTTTAATAATGATATAGTTTGTTTTTTTTTTTTCTTTCCTTAAAATCCCTTCGTCCCTAGCTGTTAAGGTACGGTGAGCGGAGGTGCGAGTCAAGCATTCGCATTCGCATCGCGTAATTGTAACCCGTTCAGAGATAATGAGAGGTACGCTGGCCACCCGTTAGCCGCAGCAGCAATACGCCAAACACTGCGGGGCCTGCGAGGGCAGTAGAGTAATGCACTCGCAGCATCAACAGCAAACAAACAAAAACCGCCCAAAACAGAAGCCGGTGATGCAAATCAAGGTGCAAAAAGCGCAAAAGAAGGGAGAAATGCGCACACTAATACGGGCAGGTTTTGTTTGTGCGCGCGTGTGTATGTCTTTTATTTTAATTTGTTGGATTGTTTTTTTTTTTATCTTTTTCCAAAACGGGCTGAAGGTTTAGGAGTAGTATCAGCCCAAAAACGGGAAAAAGCAAAAAAGCAAGAACACACAGCTCCTTTCCCAGCGTGCCGCTGCATGGCGCAAGCCAATATTAATAATTCAAGAAATAACCATGTTTAGTACAGGAAACGGAAGAGTAGACCGAAAGCAGATGCTAAACGGTTGAGCAAAACAAAATAACACAAACACAAACAAATGCAATGAAATGTTGAACCAACAGAGAGAGAGGAATGGCAAACGAAAACAGTGAAAAGAAGGGAAAAAACGAAGCAAAACAACAACAAAAAGATGTTATACTATATATTAGACATATGTTTATATTTTTTCCTCTGATAGGATGCGATACACTTTAAAAACGAAGAAGAAGAAGAAGAAGAAGAAGAATAAGGTAACAGAATGTAAGAGAAAGCACAGGAAAGAGATGGAGGGGGAGAGAGAGAAAGGGGAAAACATGCAGGTGATAATGTGATTGCACTTCACTGCCACATTACTTTAACATAAGCAAACAGCGGAAGGGAGAAGATTACGTGAGAGGAAAAGGCTATTGAAGCAGAGCACCCCTATCACCCTCTCCACTCAGCCCACCTTTGCTCCCCCGCCGGTTCCACTCATCCTCCACTGGAATTAAATCCCCTCCCCAGGAAGAGGTCGCGCGCGTGCCCGCGGAGGCTGCTGCTAAATGCGCAGCTTTTAGCGAATCTGATCCGCTCGCCACACATACACTTCAAGCACGGAGAGAGAGAGACAGGAGGGTGTGTTTGTGTGTATGTGTGCGAGTGCGGGTTGTACAAAATATGCGCACGTACGTAGTTTTGCATTTGTAACACAAACGGGGCGGGCAGCTTCCGACGGCCTGCGAGAACAGAGCGCTTGGAAGGGTATGGATGCAAGGAAAGAAGGAGTAGCGGGGGAGGGAGTGTGTCGCGTTCAGAGCAGGGGAGAGGGTATGGGGCGCGTTCGAGAGCGGCGTGAAGAAAGAATTTCCCTGCAAACTCAAATTCCAATTCCAATATAAACAAAACAAAAACAGGAGGAGAAATGGTGTTGTTTTAATAAAAATAGATTCTAAAACCCAACACGCCTCTTTTCGGGGGCACTCTGTGTGTGTGTGTGTACAATCTTTAAGTCTGAAAGGGGATGAGGGGTGGGAGTTGGTTGGTTACGGGCTTTGGGAGACTGTGCCGCCGTCGGCCTTCGGTGTTGCGTTTTATCTCAATTTATTCATGTAAGTTTCCCTTGGCGTGGGAAGAAAATGCACGCCTCGATGGTGTTTTATGCCTGCGTAAGGGAGGCACGATCGCTATCTGTAACTGCTCCAGCACACCAGAAGCGTGAGAGAGAGAGAGAGAGCGAGAGACGAAGACTTGGACCTATATGTTTCGTTTCTCCCGTCGGACGATCACTCTATTTCTTAACAGAATTGATAAGCTTTGGGAGGGGAAAAGCCCAACGGCGGTGGAAGATGTAACGAGATTTCTAGAAAACTCCCGAAATGTCGTCTCGACCGTTGCCCTTCGTATTCCGTAAGGCCTGTCTGAGTGGAGTGTTTGTGTCGTAATGTCTTCTCACTTACTGATGTCCTACGATATCTCTAGGCAAGCGTTACCATTGGGCTGGATGTTCTTCCAACACGACTACCCTGATCACTGATGTCATCCAGGGATTTGTGTACATCATCGCACTTACCATGTCCTTTCTTCGGCTCAGTAACGCCCAGAGAGATCCAATCCAACTCCAATCTCCAGGCAGAGTCTTGTAGTCAGAGACTCCTATGTATATTTCTCTCTCTCTCTCTATCTCCGATTCTCGAATCCCATGACATGACAACCGGTACCGACGACCTCCTAGCGACGAGTCCGTTTTCTTCCAGTGTCTCCGAGGCGATGTCAATAAAACGTGAAAATAACATCAGCAACCTGTTGCGGGCGATGTGGATGGGAGTCGGAGATTGGCAACGTATACCCTCCTCCAGGAATAAAGCACACACACACACACACGGGCACACACGGGCACTCAAAAAATACAGCGCAAAAAGTGACTCCAGAGGTTCCAAAGTTCGAACCTGGAGCCTGGGAGATTGGGATTTGCAATTGCAAACTAGGAAAGAAGAATACAACCGCAACAACCTGTGTGCAGGTGGCCGCCGCTGCATCAGCATTATCCTTCCCAGTCGGCAGGAACGTACACTACAGCTCCGGATATGCGTGTGTGTATGCCTGTTTGGAGGTTAGAAAACAGTTCGGCCTAGTAGCTGACGTTTGGACGCCCGGAGGACGCAGCAACCGACACACGCGCCCGGGTACAGGTTATTATTCGCAGTTGGTAAAACTCGTTCCGGGCGTGTTTTGTTGTTGTGCTCTCGGCTCTGCATCCTATCTTGACTACCCCCCCACCCTCAACTTGTGCTGCGTTCTTCTTCTCCAGGTTCGTCTCCTATGTCCGACTGCCGGAGTCTTTCATCAATTTATCATTGATGTGTGTGTGTGTGTCGGTTTTATACGATTCAGTTTTTTTATTGTTATTTTATTTTTGCAATTCCCCCTTTTTCAATAACCTCCCCTATCCCCCAGTCCCCCTCCTCCGGCACCCTCTTAATTCCTGGAGTGTAGGCTCTTCCCTTTTCGTGCCGCCTCAGCCGTTCCAGCGAACCCCGAGTGGTGGTCCCGAGTGTGCCTCCGACTCACCCCGGACCCCCGGCGAAAACGGACGGGGATTGACGACGAAAACAAACTTCGTTGCAGTTGTCGTCGTCGTCGTCGTGGTCGTCGTCGTCGTCGTCGTCGTCATCATCATCGGAATCCAACTGGTTATTGGGATGCTGCGAAGGTTTATAAACGCCCGCACCACCGTGGAAGAGCGGCTAGTAGTGAACTGGTATCCAAACGCGACGCGATCGAGAGCATCCCCCGAAAAAAAAAAAACAAAAACGGAATTACGACCGGGCAAGATATACATATAAGATATAAGCCGAAACTACCGAAAAACAAAGAGTCCTCAGTGTTGGTTGCTGTTTTGTTGTTGTGCACGGTATGCAAAAGCTGACGAAAGACATTGGAGTGGTTGAGTAGTGGTAGTCAAAGTTGAAATTGTGCAAAACAAAAAAAAAGTAACAAAAATCAAAAGTAAAATAGACGACGAACCCTTAAATGTGAGCATCAATAGGCTGGGGTAGTGTGCTGGTACGGTGTTCAGGATCTGCGTGAGAGCAGTAATTACAAGCAAACTTCCTGGAGCACCTCAGGACTCCATCGCCAAGCGAAAGCTCATGCATCGGCGAACTCGCGCTTGAGGCATCATTCAACCAGGGTAACCAGTGCGAGCGAGTGGCTCACGGGGCTTGTGCGGGGGCTCTTTCCCGGCAGCAGGAGGCAAGTGGTACAAAGGGGAGGTAGTAAAATTTCGCCCATATCAGAGAAGCTGTCGGCAGCGCAGTACCCACACCCGACATTTGGTGACTATGAAAGATCTGGTCGATCTGCCAGCGACGCTTCACCAACTCAACAACCAGCGCCCGATCAAGAGCAAGCGCAACCGATGGAACGTGGCAATATCGGAGTTCGCCCGGCTGACGCATAACCCGATCCGTGCCATCGTCGAGGGGCTGAACATCCAGCCGAATCCGAGCAAGCCGCTGATAGCGCTCTCGATAGGTAAGTGAGGCAGATCCTGGCGCAAACTTCTTCGCACAAACTTCAATACAAAAACAGTATATAGGCCAGAACGCATCTTGCGCAATCGCTCCGCCCCGCTGTCTCCACGGCACGGGGCGCACGCGTTTTGTTCGGCGCGGGCCCGAGGTTCGTCGCTTGCTTTTCGACTAAAGACACAAAAAAAAAGCCCTCAAAAGCCCGCTGTTCAGGTTTGGAATTGGCTTTGGAATTGGATTCTCCCCTTCGACGTATCTCTATGTGCGTTGCCGGATAGTGAAGTTCCTTCTCACCACCCCATCTCCCCCAGCAACGCTCCGTTCGAGCTTGGTTCGAGTTTTCTAGCCGAGTGCGGTATTTGCATAGTGCCCAAACTGCTTTGTCACTGTGCCGCGGTGTCATTTCTTTTTACCTCTCCGCCACCGTCACCCTCACCACCCCCAACCATGGAGACGGCCCACTGCGCCAATCACGTCTACTGCGCCAATCACGCCACATTGCGTGACCGGAGGCGCGCGCGCGAACCAATCGTTGCGCCCGTGCGCGCAGCCAAACAGGTTTTCCCTCCGGGTGCCGCTGGACCCGAAATGGCAGGACCCGGCCCGGAAACACACACGCACATACACACACCTACAAAACAAGAATGTATGTTCGAAAAAGTAAAATCCTGAATTCCTTCCAAACATCAAACGTCTGGAGGGGTCTCGATCGAGATTTGATATGGTTTTTGGTTTGGTCTGCTGGACCTGGCGCCTGGTGTGCCTTGTCTAAATGTCCCCCCCGTCTATTCATTCCACCTTCAACAGCAGTTCTATCCTAGCTAGCAGGAATCCGAAGAATCACACCTTCTTCTAAACGACCATCTCGCGACGAACTGCATCTCCAACAGGTTTTGGTTGATTCTTCTCTCTCACTGACGATTGGGGGAGTCGACGAGCCTTGGGGCCTTTTCAGCTTTATTCGGCAGCTTTGGTGGCTTTCACTTCGCAGCCGCAGCCTGAAATTCTGACATCCCCTCTCTCTCTGTAGCAGCGAAGACGACGGCGACATCATCCAACGACCAAACCGTATCTCACACAATCCAGTTTGGGATTTCGTTCCTCTTTTTTTTTGTTTGGTGGGTGGTTTGGTTGGTCTGGGAGGGGAAGGGGTGGTTTTTAGTCAAATCCAGTTTGCCGTCCTCTTCTTTTCGAGATGTCCCTTGTCTTGGGGCAGTGAGTTTGTTGCGTCGCAACTTCAATTTTGGAGGCTTGCTTTGCCATCGCTCCACCCATTCCCGGACCATTTGCATTGACTTTCGTTTCGTTGTTGTTTTCTTTCCTTTTTTCTTTCCCCGGACAACTGCAACTCCCTTTCGCCAAATCCGCAGGTGATCCGACCACGTTCGGCAACCTCAAACCGTCGCAGGAAACGGTCGACGCGGTCCGGCAAGCGCTCGAGGACGGCAGCGGCAATGGGTACGCGCCGGCGAACGGCCACCTGGAGGCGCGGGAAGCGGTCGCCCGGTACGTGCAGCACCAGGGGCCAGTGACGGCGGCGGACGTGATCCTGTGCAGCGGGTGCAGCAGCGCGCTCGACCTCTGCATCTCGGTGCTGGGCGGGCCGGGCCGGAACATTCTCGTGCCGAAGCCGGGCTTCTCGATCTACCGGACGCTGGCGGAGGGGTTCGGCATCGAGTGCCGGACGTACGATCTGCTGCCGGAGCGCAACTGGGAGGCCGACCTGGTCCAGCTCGAGCAGCTGATCGATGAGCAGACGTGCGCGCTGGTCGTGACGAATCCGGGCAACCCGTGCGGCAGCGTGTTTCCGCGGGCCCACCTGGAGGCGATCGTGGACATTGCCGAGCGGCACTTTGTGCCGATCATTGCGGACGAGATCTACGAGCATTTCGTGTTCCCCGGGCAGGAGTTCCACGCGGTCAGCACGCTGTCGCAGCGCGTCCCGGTGCTGTCGTGCGGCGGGCTGACCAAGCGCTTCCTGGTGCCGGGCTGGCGCATGGGCTGGATCATCGTGCACGACCGGGACGGGGTGTTCGGGGAGGTGCGGCGCGGGCTGGCCAACCTGTCCGTGCGCATCCTCGGCAGCAACACGCTGGTGCAGCGCGCCCTGCCCGCCATCCTGGACAACACGCCGAACGACTTCTTCGACGATCTGGTCGCGACGCTGCATGTAAGTGGTCGGAGTACGGAGGAGCGCTAGTAGGTGGCATCCCCAAAACAATGGTTCCTTCTTTTTTCTTCCGCTTTTCTCCACAGCGCCACGCCGAGCTGGCGTACAAGGGCATCAAGCAGATCCGGGGCCTCAACCCGATCATGCCCGGCGGCGCGATGTACATGATGGTCGGCATCGACGTGGAGCACTTTCCCGAGTTCGAGACGGATCTACGCTTTGTCGAGGCGCTGGTCGCCGAGCAGAGCGTCTTCTGTCTGCCCGGCCAGTGCTTCGAGTACCCGAACTACTTCCGCCTGGTGCTGACCGTGCCGGAGGAGATGATCGTCGAGGCTGTGAAGCGGCTGGAGGAGTTCTGCGAGCAGCACTACAAGCTGGACAACGATCTGCTGCTGCAGCAGCAGAACGGCCTGCTCAACCAGATGACGCAGCTGTGAGCGGGAAATCGAGCGGGAACGGAAATGGGGAGGGGTTGGGTGAGTGAGGGGCGGCAGTTTGATACCGGGCCCGCTCGGTGTAATGCGATCTAACTGTAAGGTATATATCTTTTTTCTATCTTGGGAAATAAAGGTGGATATTTTGTCTCTTTTGTTTTTGTACACCATCTTAGTTGTTTGTTTTTGTTTTTCTGCGCCATACGAAAACCCCGCCTCCAGGAATGGACGTCTGCAGGCTCTTTGTACTCCAACAGTAATATCTTGACCTTGATCATGGCTGAACAACTCCAGGACGTGGTCCTTCGAATTTCCAACGTCTTTCAGGCATTTACATGAATTCTTCACAGGTTCTAGGAGTTCTCAGGATTCCTAGGAGTCTCGTACGTTGTCCTGGTATTATAAACTGATCTTAATTTGAATCTCAATTTGATATTTCACTCTGTTCTTGGTCTTGGCTCGGTTCTTGTCTCTTCCAATGTCTAATTATTCGACTTGTTAGATTTCCGAAAGCCAGCATTGTGACCATGCGCTAGTGATTATCTTCCCACTATACTATCCTGAGTGTATGTCCCTATACATTTCCTGTTCGGATGGCTAGTACGGCGTCTTCAGCAAAGCAACTAAAGAATTCTGCATTTGATTGGTATACCCTTCGAACTTTTAACTTATGATAGGAGTGTATTCTTAGAATGCAATTCCTGTACACCATGGTCTTGAGTATCTAGAGCAGGGGTCTCCACAATACAGCACTTCTCATATTTGAGTTTCTTCATATTACAGTTTTCTCATACATTTAAAAAAAAAGTAAAATTAAATCTTCACAGGTAGCTTTATAAGGCCTCGCAAGGGCCACACTTAGCCAGTGAGTAGAAGTTGGGAGATCTCTTATGTAAAGAATTACCATATGCTTCCGGTAAATAGGTTGCAAGGTTGTTGCAGCCCATGACGCATATCACGCTGGCTCGAAGTAAGCAGAGTTAGCTTATTTGACGATCAGTGAGATTCTCATACTTTTGTCAGCTCATCAGATTTCCAGTAAAGGTGCATAACTTCAAGCGTAAATCCTTGAGCAGGCGTGTTCTTCTATTAAGGGAATTTCTTTTTTTCCTGATAAATGTGTTATCTACGTTACAGGACGATGGAAAGGAGGATATCAAAGTTTCCAGTAATCGTCCACCGCACTGTGTTGCGTAGGTTTGTGTTATTGAATGTTCAACGCTCTTAATTTAGGTTCCCTTCGATAGGAACTATGAGAGATACAGTGTTTCCCATGGTTTGATTGTTTTCTTTGATTAATAGCCTCATTTTAACAAATCCAATCATCTTGGGAAGCAGCAAAAAAAATGTGTGACCAGTTGAAACATATATGGAGCACAGTCAATAAATCATGTTACAATAGCAAGACAAATATTAAGAAAAATCAACACCCGGATGGTCTATTATGGCGCTACCGCATGCAGAGTAGCACATTTCAAGTGTCCAGAATGTCCCCTCCTCTTTAAGACGCGTTACGTAATTCCAGGATGAATCCTTTGCAACAAACAACGGATGAGCGCATGGGACATCCAGTAAAATCTGCTCTGGTCCAGCTTCTAAGGTCCTTGAACTATTTTCTGCGCGCAATTTTGCATGTCAACCAACTATTGGAGGGTAAGGGAGAGAGAGAGAGAGTGAAATCGAAAGAAACCAAAACACAAGTGCGCCCGGAAAAGACGTAACTCGTTCATCCTCGAAAGATTGCAAATTCAAATCAGGGAAATATATTCAATTTCGCTTCTCTTTTTATGTTGTCTGAAAATTAAACTTTATGTGCAATGAGTGCACAGGCCTTTCCAAGAAGGGAACGCTGAAGTAGGTGATATGCCTGAACTCCATTGCGCAGTGAAAGGTTGTTTTATGGGTATTTTTATCCCACGGCGTGCACCGTTCGACTGACCAGAAGAGTTGAAAATAGTGACCGATGCAACAACAACATCTACAACAACAAGCGCGAGTTCTCGATCACGGCCAACCGGCTTTCCAGGTTGGCGCAACATTGTACGGCGGTGTATGTGTGACGGCGCGGATTTACGTAATGCCCAGCGCCCCGATCGATTTGTTTGTTTGTTTGTCCGGGTTGTAGTGATTCATTTCAGCGGATCGCGTCACAAGTGTGCTTTTTTGTTCTTGTTGTTATTGCTTCCTTTGCTTAATTTATTCTACACAACTAACCAACAAATGTATGCTACGAGCTGCTCAGTAGAGCGGCTCAGTAGTTCCCGCGCAGCTTGCGCCAGTACAGCACGAGCGGCAGCAGCGAATCGGTGCGCATCACGCTCGCGTCCGTCAGGTGAAAGCGGGCGAGCCGCAACCGGTGCAGGTACCGCTCGATGCTGACGCAGGGGAGAAAGATGGGCCGAACCGGGCGCGGCACCGTCCGGATCAGCCCCTTGGCCGTCTCGAGATGGCGGAAGGCGACGCTGGCCAGCGCAAACGTCACCTCCTCCACGCCCTTGTCGTCCGGCCGGTTGCGCACCATCCGCTCCTGGTTGACGCCGTGCGCCATCAGCAGCTCCTGCGGGATCGGCACCGCGCTGCGGCGCGTCTGGTACGGCAGCGAGCGGAGCAGGTTCACGATGCCCTGCGCCTTGCCGAGATGGGACGCGGCATGGTCGCAGTGCACGTTGCGCGTGCCGTGCACCTCGAGCAGCAGGTAGAGCACGCTCGCCACCGCCTGCTCCGCGTAGTCCTCCAGCTGCTTCACCGTGACGAAGTGCAGGTTCGAGTTGGCCCGCGCGGTCACCAGCCGCTGCAGGTAGCGCTTGGACAGCTTGTGCTCGCGGACCGCCCGGTGCAGCTCGCGGATGACGGGATGGTCCGGCACGGTGCGGGCGTCCCCGTCCGGCGCCCGGTACAGCCTGGTGACGGTGTCTTCCCAGAACTTGAGCGGCATCACGCCCACATTGCCGGCCGACACCTTCTCGCTCACCTTCGCCACCTCCACGTTGAAGGCGCGCACGGCCAGCGCGCTGCGCCGCTCCGGATTCTTCAGCAGCAGCGTGCAGAGAAAGTTCTCCTTGTCGTGGTTCCTGGCCACCGCGAAACAGGCAAACGTTACACAGAGAGCGCTAAACGCACGGCGATGATTGACTGCTTACCTAACGAGACTGAGGCAGACGTTCTGTGCGCTGGCATCGCTCGACGCCGCACGGCGGACCGTTCCGCTCGAGGCGTATCGAACCGCCCGGCAGCACCACATGGCGGTGGTTTCGATTGAGCAATTCAAAGGCAAAACTATGCAAAGCTAACACGCGGATGCTGCTTCTTTTTCAGTGGCTCATGCTGCTGCCGTGTTGTACCGTTTGCCGGTATTTTTCACTGTTTTTTTTTCTGCACCGCCGAGCACCCCGCGAACCTGTCAAAACATGCGCCCGCATACGGGGTGTTGTTATTGTGTGGAGCAGAAAGTGCGGGAACGGCCGGGAAGGGAAGGAAGTGACAATAACAATAACAAAACCAGATTTTGACAGATGCCCTACGCTGCGCGCTACAGCAACGGCCACATGTGAGAATTCCGAAATCGTTCGCCAGGATTTCATCATCCAAGACAAAATGCAACCACGCTTATCCGATGCGCTCTTTCCAGTGTCTTTGGTTGCTCATTCTTTCATTCGTTCATTTTTTTTATAATTAAATTCCAAATTCCCCAGAATCGCTGGCGACACCGCAAAATGACGAAGAATTTCATCATACAGCCCCCTGCTGCACCGTGCAGCCTTTGCATATCGCTAATCCTAGCCGAATTGATAAATACATTACTTTTTTTTATCTTGGGTTGTCGTCTTTCCGTTTATCGATGCATCTGATTCTTAGAATGCATCATATCCCAGTTCCTTATCCTTGTACGAATGCAAATCCGTTCAAGTTATATCTAATGAGTAGAATAAAGGGCTCTGATTACGATGCAGAAATGCAACAAAATCGACCTCAAAGTAAATGTGGTTTAAAATCCATGTTTAAAGCAGTAAATCGTGCTTCTGTAGAATTAGATATGTATCATCAGTTCTTCAAAAACCTCTTAACTTTCTGAGCGTGAGGGTCATCACTTTACAAATTCTACTAAATTTCTTACACTATTTCCTACACTTAATTCCTACGTTGCACACTTACTACCGACAATGGTTTGTCGACTGGAACTGGAATTGTATCTGTTCCAGACCTAGATCAGGTCCATATATCGTTCCGAATCCAAATCCAGAACTCCTGGTACTGCTCCTGAAAATAAATGAAATTGGAAGCTATTTCTGGATCAGTATGGGTTCATGGTCGGTTCCAAGACCAGTATCAGCTCCTGTACCGGTATGGCTTCATGATCTGTTCCTGGACCGGTATGACTTCATGATCAGTTCCAGAACCAGCATACGTTCATAATAGGTTCCATGAGCAGACATGGGTTTATGGCAGGTTCCCGGACCGAAATGAGTTCATGATAGGTTCCAGGACAAGTATGAGTTTCTGACAGGTTCCAGCAACAGTATGAAATCATGATCGGTTCCAAGACAAGTATGGGTTCATGATAGGTTCCAGGACCCGTGTGTGTTCATTGTAGGTTCCAGAACCGGTATGGATTCAATATCAGCTCCGGCACCGGTATGGGTTCATGATAGGTTCCAGGACCGATATGGCTTCACGATCTGTTCCAGTGTCGGTTTATGATAGGTTCTAGCACCAGTACGGGTTCATGTTAGGCTCTAAGGTCGGCATAGATTTGGTATCATTTCCAGTACCGGTATGAGTTAATGATAGGTTCCAGTGCCGACATGATCAGTTCTTGGGCCTGTATGACCAGTATTGTTTCCTGAACCAGTTTGGGTTCAGTGTCCGTTCCTGAATCGGCATAGGTTCAGTAACCAGGCTCAGGACCGGCATTAGGTCATGAGCAGTTCTTGAACCATGTATTGGTAATGTGTTGCCGTCAGGACTAGTATGAGTTTGATTTTGGTTTTAGGTCTCTTAAGGGGTTGCCGTAAGTACCTCATTTTAATTGGGTTTCGAGACCATTGTTTTCAGCGTAATCCTTACATTACAGGGGATCTTTGAAATTTAGTTGCGTAGTCCTGTCACTTAGCCAAAGTAACTAGATGGAGCCAAAACGAAATCGTCAAGACAGCCGCAAAAATCCTATCAAGAATATGCCATTCCCAAAATCTCTTTTCGAAAGCCTCATAGATAACCATAAATAGGTAACTTTAATATCTTGACTGCTTCAATTTCCGTTCTTTAATCAATCTTCTATAATTCCTACTCTGTATACCAAAAATTCGCAAACGAAACATTGCTACTTTCGTTCCACAATTATACGTACAGTGAAGTCTATCCAATGTTCAAAAGTCCGCCCACTTAGAGAGATGTTGATTTTTGAATATTGATTGAATATGCGCCTTGGGAGACACATTCATCTTGAAGAAACTGAAAACACTTTATGGAATAAGAAGGGACACTGTTGGAAATGTCCATCATATGGGAACAATTTCTTTTCAAGTGACTACATCTTAGCGAGGTATCATCGTATTAATGTAATTATCGTTGTACCATAGTTTGAAAATAAGCTGCAAACAGAACTAACACGCTCGTAGAAGCAAGGGAATAAATTCGAGACAAAATGGACTTGATTTCTCTGCCAAGTACAACCCCTTCACCAGAATTGCGATAGGTGACTTAACTACACTTTTCGACAGAAAGATAAACCCATTTTTCGTAGAAATGTGTATCCAACCGTATGTGTATCGCTACATCCACAAATCCCGCCACTGCAACCGTCTTATCAATGCAACGGGTCTTATCGTTTCTCAAAAACCGCTCCCAAAAATAGGCAAACAAAACGCAGAACTAGTAAGTTAATAGATAGACAGTTTTACTTCTGCAAGATTAGCAAACGCTATACACACAATCAATGGAAGCGGCCAGTCGCCGCTCCGTCACGATGAAATGCCCGTCTCTGTCTCTCTCTCTCTCTCTCTCTCTCGCTTTCTCTAAGCCTCACTGCTGGCCGGCTCGGTGCCGCCGGCCCCAACCGCCGCCGGATGCTTGCGGTTCGGGTCGTCCGGTTTCATGGCCGGGAAGAGCAGCACCTCCTTGATGTTGTTCGAGTCGGTCAGGAACATGGTGAGCCGATCGATGCCCATGCCCCAGCCGCCGGTCGGCGGCAGGCCGTACTCGAGCGCGGTGCAGAAGTTTTCGTCCACCAGCTGGGCCTCGTCGTCGCCGGCCGCCTTGTCCGCGGCCTGCTGCTCGAACCGCTCCCGCTGCACGGCCGGATCGTTCAGCTCGGTGTACGCGTTGCACACCTCCTTGCGCATCACGAACAGCTCGAACCGCTCGGTCAGGCCGGTCGCGCTGCGATGGTACTTCGCGAGCGGGCTCATGATCTGCGGATGGTCGCAGATGAACGTCGGGTTGATGCACGTCTCCTCCAGGAACTCGCCCACCAGCTTGTCGAGCAGGCGGGCGGCCGTGCGCGGCGGCTTGCACTCGACCTCGTGCTTCACGCACAGCGCGTCCAGAAACTGGACCGCCTCGGGCGTGTGCAGCTGGTCCGCCGCCGGGAACTTTACCTTCAGCGCCTCCTCCAGCGAGCTGATCATCGAGATGCGCCGGAACGGGGGCGTAAAGTCGATCTCGTACTCCTCGCCCTCCGGCCCGTCCGGATGGTACTTGACCTTGTACGAGCCGTGGATCGCGTGCACCATGCCCGAGAGCAGCTGCTGCGTGATGTCGATGATGTCGTTGTAGTCCGCGTACGCCATGTAGAACTCGCACGTGGTAAACTCGGGATTGTGCGTCAGGTCGATGCCCTCGTTGCGGAACTGGCGCCCGATCTCGTACACCCGGTCGAGCCCGCCGACCGTCAGCATCTTCAGGTACAGCTCGGGCGCGATGCGCAGAAACAGATCCATGTTCAGGTCGTTGTGGTGCGTGATGAACGGCTTGGCCGTCGCGCCGCCCGGTATCATGTTCATCATCGGCGTCTCCACCTCGAGGAAGCCGAGGTTGTCGAAGAACCGGCGCACGTAGCTGATGATGAGCGCGCGCGTCACGAAGATGTTGCGCACGTTGTTGTTCAGTATCAGGTCGAGGTAGCGCTGCCGGAACCGCGTCTCCTTGTCCTTCAGCCCGTAGTGCAGGTGGGGCAGCATGTGCAGGCACGGCGACAGCAGCTTGATGCGGCGCGCCATCGCCGACAGCTCGCCCTTCTTCGTCTTGCCCGGCACGCCGGTCACGCCGATGATGTCGCCGCGCCGCAGCCGGGCCGTCTCCTCGAAGAACAGCTGCTCGCTCTCGTACGCCTTCGCGTTCGCCATCACCTGCAGCTTCAGGCCCTCGCCGCGCAGGTCGAAAAAGATCAGCTTGACGCCGGACTCGCGGATCGCGTGCACCCGGCCCGCCACGCTCACCGTCACATCGTCGAGCGTCTCGCCGTCCTGCAGCCCGCTGTACCGCTCGATGAACTCGCCGAGCGAGACGGTCACGTTGAACTTGTGCGGGTACGGGTGCGTGTCCGGGCTCTTCTTCAGCTCGGCGACGGCCGCACTGCGCAGCTTGAAGTACTCGTTCGGCGAAATCTTGTCCAGGTTCTCCTTGGCCGGCTGCTTCTTGTCCACCTGCTCGCCATCGGCGGCCTGGGCGGCCGCGGCCGCGCTCTTTTCCTGCTTTTCCTTTTCCTTCGCTTCGGCTTTGAGCCGGCGCTTCAGCTCACTGAGAGGCAATGAAAAAAAACAGAGCAAACATTAGTCCGAAACCGGTGCCTGGTTGGGTCATACTTTTAAGGGGAGGGGGATGGTGGGCCCACTAATCTAATTGGATCGCTACAAGCTAGAGACACAGCAAGGAAACAGAAAGAAAGGGATTTTCCCTCCCCGGGAATGGGAAGTGTACATTTTCTGTCGCTTCGATTTCCATCGCACCGTCTCGGTGGTGCCGAGCGGCGTCTGCACGGTGGACGGCAGTAATGCCGGCAGTGGTGGGGCCGCCGCCAGCCGGCTGCCCTGGTGCACCGTCCACGCCGTCACACCGGCTCGCCGTACCAGCTGCCGCACCGTCGCCAGCAGCATCTTTTCGCAACACACACACGCACACGAGGCGTACACGTCCGCACGACCGGTGACCGGTGGAGGGAGAGGGTGCCGCGCGCCACGGCTACGGCGAGAAGGCAAGAAAAAGAAAAGAAAGCAGAGAGAAAGAGATTCGTTCCCACTTACTTCTTGGATAGCTTTTCTTCGCCCTGCTTTGCGTCAGCCATTGTTCTGTTATATTTTTTTTTTCTATGGAGGTGATGCAGTGGCAGCAGAACTTTAATTTACCGTTTCGGTTGCCTTTCTTCCTGCTTTCCGCCGGATGCCGATATTTATATATGTGGCAGCCTTCCCTTTTTTTTTGCTCTTTCTCGTTCCCAGAAAGCACTATCGTAGATTTACCATGCGACCATGCCAGACGGACTGACGTACACGTGTATGTGTGCGTGTGTTGGTATTTCGTTTATTTTTGACGCACACACCAGGTGGATGCGGCGTTGTGCACCAGCTAGGTAGGCGCGGCAACCAAGGGGAGTGATAGAGAAGGAGCAACAATGCAGCCGCACGTGGAGTAAGATAGAGCGGGACAGAAAACAGGGTTCGTACTTCCTTCACGCGACGATGACACAATTGCACGTTTTGCTGTCATTTGTTCGACCACTCGGCCAGTTGAGCGGTGTGCACGGGAGGTACTGCCAAGGTTAATACATGTTCTATACAGGCTCAGAGACCCGAAAAACAAAATTCTAATATACCGGTATTGTACCGACCGACTCAACTGGTCTACGCACATTCACGTCTACGAAAAAAGGCGAAATCCTTTTGAAAAATGCATTCTGATTTTTGTCATTTTTTCGAGAACAATATATTTGGAATTAAAAACTAAGATGCTTCACCGAGCGCGAGCGCTTTGTGTATTTGAGGCCTAACTGATTTAGGCCCGTTTATCGAAAGATCGTTCCGATATACCAAGACCCAAGCGCCACAGGTTAAGCTTAAACGACTGGAAAATTGAATATCCATAGAAAAAAAATGAAAGCTCCACAGCTTCATTGGTTTGATCTATAGATGGCGTATTAAAACTGATTATTATATTGCTATCCTTTTCTTGCAATGTGTTTCGGCAAGTTTCATCTTATCATGACCTATATAGCCTTCTAACTTTCCGAGCAAAAATCTATATGAATGGTCGTGTGGTCAAATACGTGGGTATCAACACCAACGACCATTACTCAAATCTCACTTGTTTCAGTGCTGGTGGTTTCCATTGGAGTTTAGTATTTAAACAATTGTATCGCCGTTCTAGTTCTAGCGATGCATAACTACAATGCGAAACCATACAACAGTACAGAGGAAATGAGAAAGCTCTCCTCCAAGCGATGAAGCTCAACTGGTTGGGGTATCCCACCAACAGAGAGCGCCACCAGCTTTTTCGCTATTTTTAGAATGCATGAGTCGTTTGCCGTCTGCTAAACGAAGTCTTTTATATTCCGTTTAGGTAGATAACTTGAGTCGTTTAGAAGCCGTTTAGTGGTCGTTTAGTGGATTTGTGGCACTTGGGGAGCCACAACTCCATTAACTGACCATTAAACGTAATTTAGGTTTGATAACTTAAGGTTTAGATTTGATTACCATTTTTAGGGGGAAATCATTTATTCCATTTTGATGTTTTGTTTCCTTGATGTCAAAAATGATTGATGTCGAAAAAAACAAAATTGTTTGATTCTGACGCATGCGTTTTCAAACTTTCACTCGCAGTAGGTGTCAAATTGCATATATTTTCAAAAAACAAATGCTCGCCCGAAAGAGTGATTGCCACTACCCAAGAGCCATAAATCCACTAAACAATCACTAAACGGTTTATAAACGACTCAAGCTCTCAACCTAAACGAAATATAAAAAAACTTCGTTTAGCAGACAGCAAACGACTGATGCATTCTAAAAATAGCAAAAAAAAAACTGGTGGCGCCATCTGTTGGTGATTAGTGACACAATGGAGATTCCTCGCTTGGAGAGTTTTCTCATTGACTCTATACTGTTGTATGATTTCTCATTGAAGTTATGCATCGCTCGAACTAGAACGGCGATACGATTGTTTAGGCTAATTTGGAAGCTATAGCGATGCTTAATTTCAATTAGAAGCTCTGCACCAGTACAAAGAGAATATGAAAGCTTTCAAATCGTTGAGGTGACTCTACAAAATCTTACAACAGATGGCGCCACCATTTTTTTGGAGTTGCCATTTTTTGCTCCAGTCGTTTACCGTCATGTACAGTCTTGCAAGTCCTGAAAATAGTTGCCAACGAAAACACTTAAAAAGCATTAACGATGTTTAATTTAAAAAAAATAGCCCGAACCTACACATAAATGAGCCTTTTAAAAGAACATGTGTACTGTTGTTGGTATAAATTTAGCACCCCGATTGTGCTACGAGCCAGCAGCGGAGAGAAATAGAAGAAAATGCCATCGATGGATCATTATTGCAGAAACATTGTGGAAAAAACACAACATGAACTTCGCTACCTGGGAACTGGCCTCCGCGTATGTATAAACCTTTGCCTTGTGTGTTGTCAAAATCGGCGGTCTCGCTCTGCCGTCTGCCCTGTCCCGTTTGCGCTCCCGGGCTTGGAAAATATTTTCTGTTTGTTTAGGTGGGCACGGGTGCGCTGCTGCTGGGTGGTCTTTTTTCCGTGTGCAGGAATTTCGAGGAAAAGCATCGACTCAGCGACCGAGAGGGGGGAAAAAACGGCACCAGCCTGCATTTTCTCAGCTCTGACTCGATGGTGGGATAAAAGGGAAAACAACTGCTTTTCACTGCCAGAAAGATTACCCTGGCTTCCGAAACAATCTCAACCGTGCTTTTGGCAACCATGTCGCTGGTCGTTTGAGGTAATTTAAACACAGGAAAAGGGCGTATATTTTTTTCTGCTTCGTAGCGTGTGGTTGTAATTCCAACTGTGTTTCATTTCAGCTTGCCTCGCACTGTACTGGCCAACTAGCAACCGGCACGCGAATGGATTTCTCAGAAGCGCTTAAAATTCCTATTGGAAAATCACACGCCCCACTGCCTGGGGGTGGCATCGTGAATGGTGGAGCTCCGGGCAGCAGTGCCGGTGGGGGTGGTGTTGGTGGCGGCGGCGGCGGTGGTGGCAGTGTACACCTTCCGGACCAGCAGGGAGCCGGGTACGTGACGGAGAAGCTGTACATGCTGCTCCAGCTCTACCTGCAGAACAAGGGCTGGAACCCGTCGGTCGAGCTGCTGCAGTGCTTTGCCGAGCTGAAGGACACGCCGGTGCTGCCCAGCGCGGCCTACCTGCAGGCGCTGGCGAGCCGCGTCGCGCTGGACAACCAGGGCCGGCTGGTGCTGCGCGAGTCCGGCAAGATCGTGCTGCCGTACGAGCACTTCGCGAACGCGGTCATGCTGAAGCACATGTCCGGGCCGCACGGGCTGCACCTGAGCATCGAGGCGACGGTCCGGGCCGTGATGGACTCGTACACGATCGGGCGCGACTGCTTCGGGATGGAGAAGGAGTTCATCGTGGAGGTGGTCCAGTCCTGCCCGAGCCCGGCCTGCCGCTACTACAAGGGCCAGCTGGGCGTCGGGTCGTACATCGATCCGACCGCGTTCGGCGCCACCAGCGGCGCCACTGCCAGCTCGAGCGGTGCAGGAGCCGGCGGTGGGGGAGGAGCAGGAGGAGGAGGAGGAGGGGGTGGAGTAGCACCACAGCCAACGCTACCGCCGCCGCCGCCACCGCCGCCAGCACCCGGGCACCTGAGCTCGGCGGAGTATTTGACGCATCTGCAGCAGCAGCTCGGCCAGCAGAGTGCCGGTCTGTTCGAGTTGGGAGTGGGCGAGCGCGATCCGGCCAAGGCGCTGCTCGGGCAGGCGGCGAAGCACGCCAAGGCGACCGCATCGCCCCAGCACCAGCAGCCGCACATGAGCGCCGCACTGTTTCAGCAGCAGCAGCAGCAGCAGCAGCAGAGTCGTGCCATCGTACAGCCGAAAGCTCCGCCACCGTTCGACGGGTTCAGCAATCTGTCCGCGTTCGACAAGCAGCGGATGCTGCAGCATCTCCAGGACAAACAGAAGCATTTCGAGGCGGGCCACGTGGCTCCGTCGCACGTGGTCGGCACGGGCGTGCACGGTGCGTCCGTTATGAGCAAGCAGCAGCAGCAGCAACAGCAGCAGCAACAACAGGCAGCGACACTGCTGCACCAGCACCAAACACAGGCCCTTCAGTCGTCGGCGGTGCCGCATCACCATCTACATCATCCCTCGCAGCAGCAACAAGCGCAACAGCCACCGTCGCAACTACCACCATCGGTGGTATCCTCCCAGCAGCAGCAGCAGCAGCAGCAACACGCCCCGCCACCAACCATGGTGGGACCACTGATGCCGCCGATGATGAGCCAACCGCAGCAGCAGCAGCAGCAGCAGCAACAGCAACAGCAGCAGCTGGCCATGCAAGCTCACCTGAGCCAGCCACCGCTGCAGACGGTCAACATGGACACCGGGCACAAGCTGTCCGACTACATGCGCGGTGCCGTCGATCCGCACGAGTGCGTGTCGGCGGCCAGCAGCGAGCTGCTCGCGCTGCACAGCGGCGCCTGGAACCAGGACCGGGGCGCCGGCGACGGTGCCGCCATCAGCCAGGACAAGATCATACGCGCGTTCAGCGAGCTGATGCGCAACATCGCCAAGATGAAGACGTTCATCCGGCCGAGCATGTGCAAACCGTACGGCAAGCAGTCGGAAAGCTTGCAGAAAAGTAAGAAGTAGCACGCAATCGAACCGAAACGGCAGCTAACGCTTGTCTTGTTTCTCTCTCTCTCTCTCTCTCTCCTCTCTCTCTCTCTCTCTCTCTCTTTCCTTTTTTCAGCACTGTTCGACACCATACAGCTGCTGCAGATGCTGCGCAACTGTCTGCCGGCACCGCACATACCCGTCTCCTCCTGGAAGGGTACCGATGGGACCGGCGGCGGTGCCGAGACGGCATTAAACTGAAGCGCAGAAGTACGAGCCTGCCCCCCCCCCCCCCCCCCCCCCAAAAACCACCACCTTCTCATTATAAATGTTTAAGCCATAACTTCACTAGAGTAGCGGTTAGAAGAGAAAAAAAACCCCTTAAAGAAACTGCTTAACACGGCCACAGGGCTACAGGTTGATGCTGTTAAAGGGGACGGAAAGTTCAAAAGGAGGCCCATTTTATTGCCTCTCTCTTTCTCTCTCTCTCTCTCTCGAAGAGCTAGAAGCAATTTAAATTCGCCAAAATTCAAAACGCGCGCACAAACGTTTATGAACAGCACAACGCCCCCCCTCTTCTCGAATGAGATTTCGGACCGGTTGTAAACAAAATTTCCCTCCTTAAAGGCTTTTATCACGCGGCCGTTTCTAATCTCGCTGCAATATGCTTCCCAGCCCCGGTACGACTAATTCGGCCACCTGGTAGGCCTGGCCCTCATTAACTATATTATTAAGATCATTCAATTATCTAGTCTTTGAAATGTGACCCACCACAGGTCGGTGAGGTGCAAACGATTGCCAAAGAGTATGGAGCGCGAAAGCGCCACACACACACACACACACGGACACGGACACGGACACAAACTCCTCTGCTTAGCGGGTAATGTGTTTATACACAACTCCAGCCATCCCTCTTCCTTAGCTTTAGTAAGATAAGCGTCTTTAGCTACCTTAGCGTAAGAAAGCGCCACTGGGCGAAAAGGAGGCGAGAGAGAGAAAGAAAAAAAGAAAGAGAGAGAGAGAGAGAACATGCAATCGAAAAGCTAGTGAAAATTGTCGGGCCAGTTTAGGGAAGAAGCATGGCAAGGATGCGAATTGGCACCGATAAAGGCACGTCTGCCATCTTCCGGACACTAATGTGATTATCCCTGCGCCTCTCTCGCTCTCTCTCTCTTGAAGCCTCTCGGCCTGTTCATGTGCAATACACACACACACACACAATTACTTTACTAACATTATGCCATAATCTCTTCTTGTGAGGGTGGCTCGACCGGCTGCGCCCGCGCCCTACTTGCTCATGTGTGATGATTACAGTAAAAATAAACTACTAATTGAAATTCAACATTTAAACACTAATTTGCTTCACTTTGGCGCTTTTTCATAGCATTTTTTTTTTCTATTTTCAAATCAGTCTCTAAACTGACGCAACGTTCGATTCCTTATGTTATTCTATGATGTGCGTTGCTGTTGGTGCTACTGTTTATCTTATTAATTTATTTTTTATACATACAATTATGAGTCCACTGAACGTTGATTGAACTGATAAAATTCGTACAAACAAATGATGTTGATATTCTCATGAAAGTCGAAAGGTTCAAACATGCTGTTCATTACGCCGGACATTGCCGTTATTGGCTCGAAAGAACCGTCTCTCGTAATTTTAAAAATGGATCCTAGGCTTCAGTTTGACCATCTATTGATCCCTTCGTAGTGTTGCGTGCAACAAAGCTTGTCGTCAAGTATTACACCAGGATCATCAGGATTATTGCAGAACTGCGTTGTAAGGCTTGTCCAGCGATGACATGGTTCCTTATAAGATTCCTTATAAGAGAGATGCGTGCACGAGAAAACGACACAGTTTTCAACGCAAAGACTTAACGCATTACGATTACACCACACATTGAACGATTCTAATGTCGCCTGAAGGTTTGCTGATTCATTTACGGGAAACTACATTTTGATCTCGTCTGCATACATTAAAAATTTGACATTATGCAAGGCAAGACACTATGTTTATGGCGGCTGTTGTGCTGTACTATCTCTGATTTGGACCGGGAATCTCGGCAACCCTTAATCCTATTCCAGGCACCCGGCTAAACCGATTAAAAGGTATCCAATTGGCTTGAAAGTTTGAATATTTGTGTAAAGCACAGTTGTCTGTTGTCTCTGAAAATTTTCATTAAATGAAATAAGCGTTTCGGACACTCCTGAGGTAGGCCAACGCCGCAAAGCGGTTGTAACGCCGGATAAGTAAGTAATTGTAGATCTTGAAAATTTGTTTTTCTAATGACAAATTATTTATGCTGGGAAGGAGCTGTTACATGCAGCATGCGCTCCAAAAACCAATTGCTACATGGACAGCACCATTCGTTGGTGAAATGTCTATCAACTATCTTTCGCTAACGTGTTTTTCCTTTCTATTGCACATTTTTCTGGCTCCATTTGCCATTGCTTTTTATCGATTGAGCGAAATGCGTTGAAATAAGCTTATTTAAATGCACTACTTTCGAATGTAAAACTAGCAAGTGAGTAAAACCAACATGGCATTTACTGCAACGTCAGAGAAGGACACATTTGTTTATAATCCTGCTAAAAGAATTTAAACTATTTTAACTTTCCATCGCTCAGATACGCAATGTACCGAGACTTATAAAGGCTATTAAAAATATTAAGAAGAAAAAACCTGATTCTGTACAATTCAACCAGCAAAACTGTTCAACCGCTCTGCTCGGCGGTTGCCTGGCAGTCCTCCGCATTGCCACTCTCCGGCGCTTTCGCACCATGCTCCGTGGCCACCGGCACCGTTTTCGGCGTGACGCCCTTGCGGGCCGGCAGCACGTCCAGCAGCGTCTGCTGCCACTCCTTGCCCATGTGCACGTTCAGCAGTATCTCGAACACCTGGTTGATCGTGAGGATGGTGCGCGTCTTGATCACCAGATGCTCGGCGAGCGGCAACCGGGCATGCCGGATGCCGTGCTGCTGCGCCAGCTGGTAGCAGTGGCCCTTGTGCTGGTTGTGATCGACCAGCCCGCCGATCACGTACACGCAACCCTCCTCGAGCCGCTCGAGCACGTGCTCCGACTCGCTGGTCAGGTAGACGATGCGGGACGGCTTGAACAGCTGCATAAAGTGCTCGCTGCTGAACCGCACGTCCCAGTGCCGGTAGCCATCGTTGCGGGCGAGATGCCGCTCGACCGCACCGCCCGGCTCGATCCCGACGAAATGCAGCGGCACCGGGCGGGCCGAGCGCCGGTTCAGCGTGTACATGCGCAGCAGCTGCTTCACGCACTTGGCCACATCCTTGTCGATCATCAGCTGGTCGAAGCTCAGGTCGACGGCGACCTCGATCGTCGCCTCGGCGTAGCTCACCTTTCGCCGCTTCAGCTCCTTCCGGCTCGGCCCGGTGCGCACCGGCAGCCCCTGCTGGATCGCTTCCAGCCGCTTCGCCTTCATCTTTTCCTTCTCCTTCAGGCGCTTTTCCTTTTTCCGCTGCTCCCAGTTCTCTAGCTTGAGCAGCTTTTTGCGCTGCCGCTTGGAGAGGGTGCCGTTTGCTTTGTCCGGTTCGTCGCTTCGGTCGGCTTCCGGTGGGACTTCGAGTGTGGATTGATTTTGCGCCACTTCCGGCACGGTCGGGATCTTGTCCGGCTCGGGTACTATCGGGCACTGCTCATCTTTTGGACAGTCTGTCTCCATCGTCGTGGTATCCTGCCGGATGACGGGTTCATCCCTAACAGTGTTAGTTAAACTTTCTTCCATTCTGTGGGCCTTTGTCTTTTGTCGTTACAGAGCTTGTTTTGTTGCTAATGTGGCCATACACATCATCCTATCATCCAGCGTCAATAGGCGATATCATAAAGGGAAAGAACAGAATAGAATAACTTAATAAAACATCCTCAAACACGAATGCTTCTTCTTCTTTGGCACAACAACCGCTGTCGGTCAAGGCCTGCCTGTACCCACTAGTGAAGTGAGCTTGGCTTTCAGTGACTTATTGTTACCATAGCAGGATAGTCAGTCCTGTGTATGGGGGCACGGTCTATTCGGGACAAACCCGAATTACCGTTGTTTAAACCCATTCAAACCCAATCGACACCCTTCTTCGGTTCAGATATTTAAGTCCTGCCCTTGTACCTGTCCTGCCTCTACCCTGAGACCGTTTGTTGTACCCCAGATCCGTTATTTGAATTATTCTGACTTTTTGTTACAGCTTAAATCCCGCGTTTGGTCTAGTGCTGGGAGCTCGGAACCGGGCCTACCTAATTCCGATTCCATGTTCGGAATCAATTTCGCAGCCGATTCCGAGTCCGGAGCCGATTCCGCGTCCGGAGCCGATTCCGATGCTGGAATCGATTCCGATTCCGGAGTTGACTGCGGAGCCGATTCCGGAATCAGAATAGTATTAAATGTTGATGCTTTGTGGCTATCAATAGGATCGAAACGTCTCTTCTTATGGAGATGCCTAAAACGACTCCGATTTCGAAGCCAAATCCGATTTTGGAACCAATTCCAATTTGATTCCAGAAACCCTCGGAGCGAGCCAAAATCGATTCCGAGGAAAACTTCATTTTTCCCATCACTAGTTTGTTGAATAACGTTCGTCCTAAAACCCGTACCTGTAGTACGTGCGAAACAGGTACCGATTTCCTTTGGCAGTATTGGGTCTCGTTCGTTTCGCTGGCCCTGTGCGGCGCAGGCAGCTACAAAATTACACACGTGCTGCAAATGCAAAAGAAATTGAGAAATAAAACCGATCAAAAATCAAGAATGCGACCTGAAGCAACAGTTAAACATTACCACGCGGCCAGCCTCTGGGAAAGGGTTCGGGATGAAGTTTATGTTTACGGCGCTCGTTCTCGCCGCTGTACCGATTGTTAGGGCGCCTTAGAGTTAGATGTTGCCGTAAGCAAAGTAAGAGCAAGCAAGGAAACAACGGATTCCGGACACAAAATCGGTGCCCTAGCGTTGAGGGCAAAAATGCGTTCCGGCTTGTTTAGCAATAACAAACACCGGTATTGACTTATTGCGGCCGTGCTGTATTTGACAGCGAACAGATGACAGCTGATCTCGGTTCGGCACTGTTCGCTAGGGTTCGACACTGTTCTCTGTCGCAAAGAAAATATCGCTGAACAAAATGAACCGAAGTGTTAACTGTTTATATTGACGCAAAAAAGTGGAAGATTTAGAGAAAGGGTTTAGAATAATTTTTAATAAGACAGCTTGGAAAATAGTTTACGAACAGAAGAATTGTTTATTCCACCATCGTACACGACCGTTTGACAGCTGCTCAGCAGCTGCCAACCGAAACGGTGACGTTTGCTTGAATGCTTCAAATTTGTTTGATAACGGCCATTGCCAGTCGCAGCCGATCAACAACGCCACCGTACGCCGATCCCGTCGGTTTGCAATTGAATCTTCTCTCCATCGGGTTACCGATGGCGTGCGTTTCGTAGCTTTCTGCAGAAAAACAATAGTTGTAGTGTGAACCAAGTTAGATATTTTCTTGTGTGTGTGTGTGCGTGAGTGTGTGCAAACAATGGCCGAAGTTCCGTCGCCGAGAATGGAAGAAAGCTTCTGGCGTGGGGTGGTGCTGCGATGGGTAAATTTGATCCGTTTGGGAGGAAACTCTCTTTGCTTTTTATACATTTTAGGAAGCCGGCCACTAACCTTACGCTTGTGTTACTGTTTGCTCTTTCCCATCCCTTCCCCCCTCCCCCTCCTCGTTTTAAGGTGGAACGTTCCGGCCTGAACCCCGGCCAGGATTACATCGATCTAGCCGCCTGCTACGACAGCTTCCGCAGCAAGCTGAAGGGCGCGTACGAGTTGCAGGAAGCGACCGTCGCGGAGTTTATGCGTGCCAAGTTTCCGCGCTTCGAGTTGCGGTTGGGCCCGGGCGGCGAGATTCCCGAGAGCGAGTACGTGTACGTCTTCTCGCTGATGCTTTACTTCTCCTGCATCAAGCACCCGGTGCCGTACTTTCAAAACATTGGCAAAGAGTTTGACGAACCGTTCCAGTACAGCATGAAAGCGTTTCTCCACTCGTTCGTGTCGGAGGGCAGCAAGGAAATGCGCATCGATCGCCCGTTTCTGGAGCGAGCGTTCGGGAACGCAGCACGATCGGCGGACGCCGGGTCCAGCGCTACCCTCTGCCAAAGCGCGGTACAAATGATCACCAGCACGCCGAACGGCAAGCGCGAGATGAAGAAACCGTCCCCGGTGACGCCCAAAAGTGTGGCGCTCGAGTGGAAGGTGAAGAATCTGTCCGAGCTGCTCGTAACGGCCCGCGCCGAAAACACCAGCCAGGAGAGGCAGATCGAGCAGCTGCTCCAGAGCGTGCAGGAGCTGCAGGAGGAGAAGCGGCGCAATCTGGCGAAAATCAGCGCACTCGAGCTGAAGGAAGCGTGCGTTTGCATGAGCGACTCGGTGGACTATCTGGCGCATCCGCTGGGCCGGGCGACCGAGCAGCTGCAGAAGCAGCTCGAATCGAAGAACCGCACCATCGAGGCGCTGGAGGAGGAGCTAAGCAGGGCGAAGGAGACGGCCAGCACGGAGATGGAGCGGTACCGGGCGATGAAGAAACAGTACGACACGCTCGAGGAGGACAATCAGCTGATGAAGCTGACGGCCGAGGCGCTGAGGGAGGAGCTGGCCGCGAAGGACGGCGCCAATCAAAATCTAGCGGAAGCGGTGAACGATTTGCGGCGCTTCATCAGGGAAAACCACTTGACCAACGGGCAGCCGATGGAGCCGCTGGAAAGTTCGTTCGAGTTTTTAGACAGATCGTTTAAAAACGTGACCCCGGGCGACGATAGCCTGTGCAACGATTCGGAAACGCTGGCGGCGACGGTTGTGGACGTGAAGCTAAAGGAGAAAGAGCACGAAAATGAGTGCTTGAACAGAAAGGTACAAGAGCTGGAACAGCGATGGGAGGAGCAGTGTAAGGCACACGCGCAGCAACTTGCGCGGATGCAAACGGAAGCACAGCAGCTGGCCCAAACACTTGAAGCATGCGAGCGGGCCAAAGCGCAGCTCGAGGATCATCTGGAAAGGGAAAAGGCCACGACAAACGAACTGAACGCTTGGAAAGTACAGCTGAATCAGCAGTTAGCAGATGCAAAGGTTTTAATGGATAAGAAGGTGGCCGAGCAGCAACAGTCATTAGGACGCGCGTTGGAACAAGCTAAAGCGGAACTCGTAGACCAGCTGCTAAAGTACCAGACCATTATGGCGGAGCTAGAAAACGAGAAGAAACAGTTGGTAAAACAGCGTGAAGAGATAAAGGCTTCGATGAGCGCGGAGAACGCTGAACTTCGCCGATCATTAGAAGCGATCGAGCAGAACAAAACACAACTTGCAGCTAGTTTGAAAATGGAACGGGCTTTGGTAGAGGATCTGACTCGTCGTAATCAGGAGCTGGAGGCCCAGAAGACCCAGCTGAAAGAAGAGTTTGAAACTTCGAAGGCCTCAACGGATGCGAAGATTGCGGCGCTACTGCAATCGTTGGACGCAAACGAACAAACCAAAGCTCAACTTGCCGACAATCTGGAAAAGCTAATGGAAAAGACGCAGAGCCTTACTAGTAGGAATACGGAGCTAGATGTCGTCAAGCAACAGCTGACAGAAGAGCTTGAGGTGGTCAAGAAATCGATGCATGAGAGCAATGCAGGGTTTCAACGATCGCTGGAAGCGTTGGAACATACCAAAACAAAACTTGCTGACAATCTGGAAAAGGAAATCGCTAAGACTGCTGATCTGAACCGTCGGACGGAGACGCTTGAAGTTGAGAAGAAACAGCTGACGGAAGAGCTTGAAGTTGCTAAAACATCGATGAGTGAGAACATCGCCCAACTCCAAAGATCTTTGGAAGCGATCGAACAAACGAAAAAGCAACTCGCAGACAATTTGGAACAGGAAATGGCCAAGACTGCTGATCTGAACCTTCGGACGGAAGAGCTTGAAGTTGAGAAGAAGCAGCTGATGGAGGAGCTTGAAGTTGCAAAAACATCGAAGAGTGAGAACATCGCTGAACTCCAACGATCTTTGGAAGCGATCGAACAAACGAAAAAGCAACTCGCAGATAATCTGGAACAGGAAATGGCTAATACAGCTGATCTGAACCGTCGTACGGAGGAACTTAAAGCTGAAAAGAAACAGCTGATGCAGGAGCTTGAAGTTGCAAAAACATCGAAGAGTGAGAACATCGCTGAACTCCAACGATCTTTGGAAGCGATCGAACAAACGAAAAAGCAACTCGCAGACAATTTGGAACAGGAAATGGCCAAGACTGCTGATCTGAACCTTCGGACGGAAGAGCTTGAAGTTGAGAAGAAGCAGCTGATGCAGGAGCTTGAAGTTGCAAAAACATCGAAGAGTGAGAACATCGCTGAACTCCAACGATCTTTGGAAGCGATCGAACAAACGAAAAAGCAACTCGCAGACAATTTGGAACAGGAAATGGCCAAGACTGCTGATCTGAACCTTCGGACGGAAGAGCTTGAAGTTGAGAAGAAGCAGCTGATGGAGGAGCTTGAAGTTGCAAAAACATCGATGAGTGAGAACATCGCTGAACTCCAACGATCTTTGGAAGCGATCGAACAAACGAAAAAGCAACTCGCAGATAATCTGGAACAGGAAATGGCTAAGACAGCTGATCTGAACCGTCGTACGGAGGAACTTAAAGCTGAAAAGAAACAGCTGATGCAGGAGCTTGAAGTTGCAAAAACATCGAAGAGTGAGAACATCGCTGAACTCCAACGATCTTTGGAAGCGATCGAACAAACGAAAAAGCAACTCGTAGACAATCTGGAACAGGAAATGGCTAAGACAGTTGATCTGAACCGTCGTACGGAGGAACTTAAAGCTGAAAAGAAAACAGCTGATGCAGGAGCTTGAAGTTGCAAAACATCGAAGAGTGAGAACATCGTTGAACTCCAACGATCTTTGGAAGCGATCGAACAAACGAAAAAGCAACTCGCAGACAATCTGGAACAGGAAATGGCTAAGACAGCTGATCTGAACCGTCGTACGGAGGAGCTTGAAGTTGAGAAGAAGCAGCTGATGCAGGAGCTTGAGGTTGCAAAAACATCGATGAGTGAGAACAACGCGGAACTCCAAAGATCTTTGGAAGCGATCGAACAAACGAAAAAGCAACTCGCAGATAATCTGGAACAGGAAATGGCTAAGACAGCTGATCTGAATCGTCGGACGGAGGAGCTTGAAACTGAAAAGAAGCAGCTGATGCAGGAGCTTGAAGTTGCAAAAACATCGAAGAGTGAGAACATCGCTGAACTCCAACGATCTTTGGAAGCGATCGAACAAACGAAAAAGCAACTCGCAGACAATCTGGAACAGGAAATGACTAAGACAGCTGATCTGAACCGTCGTACGGAGGAGCTTGAAGTTGAGAAGAAGCAGCTGATGCATGAGCTTGAGGTTGCAAAAACATCGATGAGTAAGAACAACGCGGAACTCCAAAGATCTTTGGAAGCGATCGAACAAACGAAAAAGCAACTCGCAGACAATCTGGAACAGGAAATGGCTAAGACTGCTAATCTGAACCGTCGTACGGAGGAGCTTGAAACTGAAAAGAAGCAGCTGATGCAGGAGCTTGAAGTTGCAAAAACATCGAAGAGTGAGAACATCGCTGAACTCCAACGATCTTTGGAAGCGAACGAACAAACGAAAAAGCAACTCGCAGACAATCTGGAACAGGAAATGGCTAAGACTGCTAATCTGAATCGTCGGACGGAGGAGCTTGAAACTGAAAAGAAGCAGCTGATGCAGGAGCTTGAAGTTGCAAAAACATCGAAGAGTGAGAACATCGCTGAACTCCAACGATCTTTGGAAGCGATCGAACAAACGAAAAAGCAACTCGCAGACAATCTGGAACAGGAAATGGCTAAGACTGCTAATCTGAACCGTCGTACGGAGGAGCTTGAAACTGAAAAGAAGCAGCTGATGCAGGAGCTTGAAGTTGCAAAAACATCGAAGAGTGAGAACATCGCTGAACTCCAACGATCTTTGGAAGCGATCGAACAAACGAAAAAGCAACTCGCAGACAATCTGGAACAGGAAATGACTAAGACAGCTGATCTGAACCGTCGTACGGAGGAGCTTGAAGTTGAGAAGAAGCAGCTGATGCATGAGCTTGAGGTTGCAAAAACATCGATGAGTAAGAACAACGCGGAACTCCAAAGATCTTTGGAAGCGATCGAACAAACGAAAAAGCAACTCGCAGACAATCTGGAACAGGAAATGGCTAAGACTGCTAATCTGAATCGTCGGACGGAGGAGCTTGAAACTGAAAAGAAGCAGCTGATGCAGGAGCTTGAAGTTGCAAAAACATCGAAGAGTGAGAACATCGCTGAACTCCAACGATCTTTGGAAGCGAACGAACAAACGAAAAAGCAACTCGCAGACAATCTGGAACAGGAAATGGCTAAGACTGCTAATCTGAATCGTCGGACGGAGGAGCTTGAAACTGAAAAGAAGCAGCTGATGCAGGAGCTTGAAGTTGCAAAAACATCGAAGAGTGAGAACATCGCTGAACTCCAACGATCTTTGGAAGCGATCGAACAAACGAAAAAGCAACTCGCAGACAATCTGGAACAGGAAATGGCTAAGACTGCTAATCTGAACCGTCGTACGGAGGAGCTTGAAACTGAAAAGAAGCAGCTGATGCAGGAGCTTGAAGTTGCAAAAACATCGAAGAGTGAGAACATCGCTGAACTCCAACGATCTTTGGAAGCGATCGAACAAACGAAAAAGCAACTCGCAGACAATCTGGAACAGGAAATGACTAAGACAGCTGATCTGAACCGTCGTACGGAGGAGCTTGAAGTTGAGAAGAAGCAGCTGATGCATGAGCTTGAGGTTGCAAAAACATCGATGAGTAAGAACAACGCGGAACTCCAAAGATCTTTGGAAGCGATCGAACAAACGAAAAAGCAACTCGCAGACAATCTGGAACAGGAAATGGCTAAGACTGCTAATCTGAATCGTCGGACGGAGGAGCTTGAAACTGAAAAGAAGCAGCTGATGCAGGAGCTTGAAGTTGCAAAAACATCGAAGAGTGAGAACATCGCTGAACTCCAACGATCTTTGGAAGCGATCGAACAAACGAAAAAGCAACTCGCAGACAATCTGGAACAGGAAATGGCTAAGACAGCTGGTCTGAACCGTCGTACGGAGGAGCTTGAAGTAGAGAAGAAACAGCTGATTCAGGAGCTTGATGATATAAAGGCTACGAATACATCGCTGCGTCAATCGGTAGAAGTGCTCGAGCTAACCAAAACGCAAATCACGAACAGCTTAGAACAGGAATTGGTTAAAATCGGAGAACTGCAGCATCAACTCAAGGCAATGGACGAGGCGAAGACTCTGGCGGAAAAGCTTGGCGACAGTGAGCGGTCGGAAATGCTTGCGAAAATATCGCTACTGCAGCAGAACCTGGAGGAAGAGAGAGAAAAATCGGAGGAAATCAATTGCCAATACTTAGCAATGAAACGCCAGGCCGACGATCTAGATTCGCAATGCACAAAGCTGATGAAATCGTTGTCGGAAAATCGAACGGAAGTGTCCGATCTGCAACAGCAGCTTGCGGGCAAGACAGCGGAACTTGAGCAGCTGAAGCTGCAGTACGAAACGAAACAGTCCCAGTTGGTTCAAAAGGCAAAGGAAGAGGATCTCGACCGTCTGACGCTTGAAAATGAAAAGATCAGCCTACAGCAAGAGGTCGCTCGCTTGCAAGCGACGATGGACGAGAAGACGGACACGCTGCGCCGATCGCTCGAGAGCGTCCAGGAAGCGAAATCGCAGCTCGCCCACGACCTCGAAAAGGAGAGACAAAGAGCGGTAGGCCTACAACATCAGCAACAGCGGCTGGAACAGTCGCATCAGGATATCTGCAGCAAGCAAGCGGAAACGGCTGACAAGCTAGCCGTGCTGCAGCAACAGCTCGACGAGGAACGGCAAAAGTGCGAAGAGCTCAGCCGGCAGTACCTGGCAGCGAAACGGCAGGCGGAAGAGCTGACCGCAAAGTGCACCGAGCAGGCGCAGAAGTTGTCCGACGATGGTGGCCAGCTGCCCAGCCTGCAGCAGGAGATTGTCGCGAAGGAGGCGCAGCTGGACACGCTGAAGGCACAGTACGACAAGGTACTGGCCGAGAACGAGCAGTACGTCACGGATTGTGAAATATTGTCGGTGAAGCTGTACAGTGCGCGGAAGACGCACGCCGAGAAGGAAGCGGAATGGGCCCAGGAGCGTGCCGCCCTAAAGAAGGAGCTGCACGAGAAGCTGCACGAGTCGCGGATCGAGCACCAGAACACCATGGAGAAGATGAAGAATCATATGGTAAGTAGTCGAGGTGTAGTAGCAGTAGTAGCTGTTCTCTTACTTACCACGCTGACTTGGTTGAATTTCGCGCCCTAAGGCACCCACGACCCACGCGGACATACATTGCACGACTTTTTTTTTGTACTTGAGGCCCACCCCCTCCAGGGCATTTGTGATGGGAACAAAATCGATCATTAGCACCGACACAACATTACAGCATGCACTCCATATCCCCCCCTCAGACGATCCACATTTTGGGTATTTCGGTTTTTGTCTTCCTTTGCTCTAATTCCATCATTTTAACTCGTTTCGTCATCAAACACGTGGCAAGGTGTGTAATCCTGATTCTGTGGTGTCCGCTTTTTTTTTCTTTCTTTCTTCTAATTACAGCATTCGGGCCGATCCGGATGGTCTTTGGTCTGTGTCATCCCAATCGTATTGCTTTGCGCGACGGTGGTTGCCACCGTTGCCTCGTCATGGGATCAATTTGAACTCATACTCAAGCCCAAACAGCCTCCATACTTTTGAGAGTGCTGATGTGTATGTGTGTGTTTGTGCGTGTGTGTGTGTGTGTGCGTGGATCGATGTGCATAAGTTGCTAAAAGCCATGCGAATACCCCAAAAAAACGGGAGTATTCGCGCATATGTTTGTCTACATTATAATCGTTATTGATTGGTTGTTTGTTGAATAAAGATGGACTCGTTTGAACTTACTCACAGGGTTTTTGTTGTCTATGACATTACCGTTGATACCATCGTTAGTGCCTTAATATGGCATTTTGGATAAGGGCTTTTTGCCTCCTCGGGGGTTTCAGTTGAAATTGTGCCACGTGGTCAGCGGAATTTGAAATACTGCAAGAAAAACGAAAAAAAAAGCGAACAACTGAACGCGACCCGCGATGGACTTCTTTTTTCTTCTCCTCTCCTATTCCATTTTTTTTTCAAATTAGGTAAAGCTACACGAAGAATCGAAAACCAAGCTAGAACACGACAAACAAGGACTGGCAGCAACGGCGGAAGGCTACCGCAGAAAGGTACGTACCAGCAGCCGCGGAAACCCCCCCAAAGATGACTCCGAATCTCACGTGCGTGCTGTTTCACCTGTTGCACTTACAGATTGAAAACTTGGAAGCGCGCTGCACCATGCTGCAGAAGCAGCTGGCCGAAATGAACGAACGCAATCTGGAAACGCGCAAGGAGAACCAGCTGTTGCAGCTCAGGCTGAAAACGATCGAGGAGCACCACGGCAGCGATCGAAAGTCGCTAATGCTGCCCTCCCAGTCCAGCCTTCGTGAGTGGATTGTTTTTATTCGCTTCTTCCGCCTTGGCTGCGTGTATTGTTTTTTTTTTTTAATTCTTTTTAATCCATGCTGTGTGCCATGTGCGCTGTACTTGCAGGCTCCAATCTGCAGATGGAGGATGAAGTGGGCGAACTGTTCGATAACATGTATCTGACCGAGCTGAAGAATGGGCGCTGTACGCCGCCCGATGCGATGCACGCCGACTTCGACCGCTACTCCGAGCTGTCCCGACGCAACTCGAGGCAGCCGCCGCACCTCCGCACCAACTACATGGCCCTCGCACCGGACTGTATACCGCCGCAGGATGACACGGGGGTAAGCCAATGCCGCATGTCCATGTCCCGTTACGTGCTTCCGTGCTCTCTCCCCTCCCTCCTCCCCCCGCCCACCTTCGATCCTAATGTGTTGTGCGTGTGTATGTATGTATGTGTGTTAATGTGGGCGTGTTGCTATAATGTGTTTAGGATAACATTTCGACCACGTTCGACGACAGCTCCACCGGACTGATATCGCGCCGAAAGGTTAGCGGCATCACCTCGTACAAGCGGCCCGGCCCGCCGACGCCGAGCAAGCGGGCCGGCCGGCTCTCGCTCAACGGTCCGCTCATGCCGGGCCCGGCCGAGGTGCAGTACCGGGATGCGTTGCGGGACACGAACGCGAATGGTGCAGCCGCGCAGGACGCATCGGCGGCCCGGACCGGGCGGACGAAAACGCCCGGCAAGTTCAAGCAGATGATGAGTGCGTCCAGCCTGCTGAGCAACTTCCAGCCGCGCGATGAGGTAACTAGCAGGAAGAAATTCTTTCCATATTATCTTTGAAATCCCCAACGCGGTGTGCTGTGAGCATCTGGGCAACGGGTGCCCCTTTCGTTTTAATCGAATCAGTGGTAAAACAAACAAAAAAACAGTATCAAGTGGGAGGAATTTAGAAGCAAAAAAAGTATTTAGTTTGTGACTGTAGGCACGAGTGAAACTCGTACAATAATCATGATTGTGTATATTAATTTTTAACCAGCAAAACATAAATGCATGCGAAGATATTCCATACTTAGAACTAGGCATATGTTTTCAAATAAGGTTTTTTTTAGATTAGATATAGATATCCCTTCATTTTACGATAGAAAGTAGCCTTTTACCTGTTCTTGAACCATTGTGCACGTATTCTAGCCATTAGGCACAACTAGTGTAATGTATATATGTGTGTGTGTGTGAGGTTGTTTTTTTTGTGATTGCAACTTTCAAACAAGTCGCCACTACTCACTGTATGAACATTCTTCCCTCAAAAAAAAAATCCAACTCTGTTTCGATTTGTGTGATTTTCAGAACACCTCACCGAGGCGACGGCTCAGCTGGTTTAACAAAGGCAAAAAGTATTGAGCAGTGTGAACCAAGAAACCCCCCCATTTCACAACGGGTGCAATTTCAACAAATTTCCGTCGTTGTTTCGGTCCTGCTGTGTTAGGAGAGTTGATACACAAAAAAAGCAGTTTTATTGTTGCACGGTCCACCGTTTAGGACACACGGGAGCGATACCACAGGACGGAATGGTTAGGCAAGTTAATTTAACGTTAGTTAGTAGGCAGTGTGCAGTTTACTATTAGTCTACGGAGCGGTAGAAAGGGATGATTTTTTTTATTCTTTTTAAAGGGGCATAACATTAATAAATTACGCAATATATCATGGATGTGTTCCAAGGTTGAGTTAATGTGTCGGGTAAATGTCACAGCGGAAGCGCGATAGTCCGAAGCGAACCCGTTTTTTTTTTTGCTGTTGAACGCACTTTTTGCTAATTTTATTGAGCGGATTTTTGTATGTACGACATTGTGATGATGAGATGATACTCTTGCGCATTAAAAAAAAAACAATAATCAAGGTTTTCCATTAACAAACACGGCTTCAAACACGACTACTGTGTGTTTTGGTGATCCAACTATACAATTGCGTTTTTATTCGTTTCATTACATATACTGTCTGCTCTCGCTTCGTTCCACCTCCGTTCGGTTCCCCTCGCCATCTTCCCAAGGCGATCGATTTCCTAGGTCCTGACCGAAAAGGGCGCTCGCGCCACACCCTCGCTCTAAGATGGTCGAACATTCACTGCTAATCTCACGCGAGTCCCTGTTCCGACAAGACCAACAAATAATCGATCAACTCCCTAGGGGTTTTATGGGTTTGCGGGAGAGATTATACCCCTAGCGCGGGGAATTCATCGACGTTACGATGAATCGCCTCCGGAAAGCAAAACGAACAAATCCGTATCCGTATTGTATACCATTTTAAATCTATATATAATCAACGTTTGCAACGTGTAACGAAACCGCAAAACAACTTCTCCGCTTTTTCCGCGTCTCGGTACCAGAGAAGAGCAAAAAAAAAACACGAACAAACAAACAAAAAACTAAACTCACAACATAAGAACACGTACAAAAAGGAAATGCTTTTTCAACAAACAACGCCAACTAAAAGAGCGCGAAACGAAATCGTCGAAAATGCTAAGGAATGCCTAAGTCACGCCCCCGGCCCAACCCCAACCCAAACACTGTGCGCTGCGCCGGGGCCGGGCTGCTCGGGGCGCGGTGGTTAAATGTTGCAGTCGATCGATGCGCTAAATCGTCATGGAAAAAGGACCCGGCGGCGGCACAAACAAGAAGAAAGAAAAAAAAAAGAATGCAAGAAAAGCACAAAAGCGACCCGACTGGCTAACTGGATGCACGCGCGCGCTCCCTAACCCTACCCAGCTTCGTCTGGGCAGCAGATCTTTAGCGCGTAACCACCGCTGCTCTTCACCCATATCTCCGCGCCGCTTTTGCTTCCGTTTTGCCCCCGTCGGTCGGGGCCGGCCGTAGCGAAATATCGTTAAAATAACAGCCACTAGTTTACTTAACCGGGGATAGTAGACGCGTTTACGGCGCTCGGTTTGTGAACGGGTTTTGTTTTCGTTTAGTAGTGGATTTTTCTTTTTCCTTTTACCTTTTTCCTTCCTTCTCTCTTTTCTCTCTCTCTCTATCTCTTTGCCCTTGTTACTAATCTTTTTTTTGCGCACTACAATATTAGATAACATATATACTTGCCAGCTTTCGCTACGCGAAGGGAAGGGGGTAGGGGCAAGAAGGGATTTATGGAGAAGGAATGAGTGGGTTATGGGAGATAGTATTTTTTTTTTTTGTATCTCAATAGCAACAATAAGTATGTAAATCTGAGTTTTTCTTTTGCTTTTTCTCCTTTCTCTTTCGTCTCGTCCAAAATTTCTACTACACCTGTATAATATAGCTAGCGCTTCATCTCATCTTCTTTCCCGCTCTCGCCTTCTCTGCCCCTCCTGCTGCAGAGCTTCCTCCTACTGTTTGCCTGAAGGGCGCCTTTTCCTACTAACGGCTCCTTTGCTTCGAGGGCTTCTCTTGTGTCCCCCAACGTAAAGTTCAATTTTAAACAATTCTATTATTTCCTATGTATATAATATATATATATACCCATACACATATATAGCTTTTTTTTGTATCTCTCTTGTTAGGGGTTACGTGTATATGTGGTATATACATATGCAGCTAGCGACACATGCACGACTATCGAGCTCACACGCGCCTTCAGCCCCATACATACATACATAAGCGTTTTCCAGTAATATATATATGTATATGCGTGTGGTTGTGTATATATGTATATATTATATATATGCTGAGAACGATACGCGCGAGTGTCTGTGTGAGTGTGTTTGTGTTACTGGTACGCGGGAGCGAATTTCCTCCGCCACTTTTCCTGCTACAAGAAAATAAACACACACACACATCAGGACATCAGCACCGCACACGTGCGCGATCAATGCGTGAATTCCTGCAATATGGCTCCCCAGCCCTAATGCGCGCGCCATCCCCGCGTACTATTATTCTGCTACGTCATTCTATTCTAATCGCACGGGTCTATGTGTGTGTGTGTGTGTGATTGGTTTCTGTTTTAAACGTTTCTTTTTTTGCGCTCGTAGAGTGTTTTCCATCCTTGTCCGCTCACTGATGTCCATGGTGTATTAATGCTTATCCGTTTCTATTAAAGTGTGTGTGTATGTGTGTGAGTGTGTGGTTGTAGATTTTTAAACTTAAAGATCACGCACGTTCGATATCATACTATCGTCTAGCCAAGTTCCGTCTTAAAGTACAGTGTTGCACCGTTTTACATACTTTTGCAACGAACCGTTTCTGCTCCCTTTTTCCCTCCCCCATGTTTTTTACAGCCGCCAGTCGCAGCTGATCATCATTCTCCACTACTTACCGGGGACAAACAATTCTAGCTGTTTCAGTTACTGCAATGTGTTGCCCATACCCCCGCGTGAATCTCGCTGGTCCAACCGCCCTCGCATTAGAGTACGCCCACCTTCCTAAAACTGTACCCAGTTGGCGTTGGTTTTGCTCGGCGTGGCGGCTGCAGCATCTGCCGTTGTGCTTTGCACCCTTAAAACGTCAAGGGAAAGACAGAGAGAGAGAGAGAGTAAGCACAGCGTGGCGATAAAGCGATCGCATTATGAATGTTTACAGGGCTGAGCTTGTGAGGCGATAAAAGCGGTGACAAACTATTCGGTCTGCAGCCGGGCCTTTATCAGACAAACACAAAGCCGAAAAAAAAACAAGCAGTCGAGATGCGTGGGGGCAACAGCTTTTTACTTACCCAGCGGAAGTGAATTCGCCCCACTCGGTCTGGCCGCCGGCACCGGCCGCCGTCGATGTTGCGGCGGGCTGATGCGAAGGTGAGCTCGCCTGGGGTGGGCTGATCTTGTTGCCGCCCGGTGGCGGCGGTAGCAAACCGCCCGCGCCCGTTTTCTTCCCGGTCAGTCGGGACGAGGCCTCCGAGCCGTCCTTTTTCTAAAATGTGCACCAACGAAAAACAAAAGGTAAATAAAGCAAATCGCCTTTCCCCCACGCGGGCCTTTCCCACGCACCGTAATCTTCATGTTGATCTTGATCGTTTCGCCCTCCTTGAAGCCGAGATCGAGCTGCTGCTTCGGTTCCACCTTTTCCTTCTCGATCTTCTCCTCGTTCTTCACCCACTTGAAGTGGTCCTGCAGCGCGACGTTCATGTCGAACGAGTCGGACCGGTCGCCGAACCCGAGCCCGATGAACGCGGTCCGCCCGTTGCCGTCCTGGATGCGCAGCACGAAGTACCGGGAGCTGTCCGACACGGCCTCGATCGCCACGCCCGGGTAGCTCTCGATCGGGCAGTTCGCGAACAGCGTGCCGTTCGTCTTGTCCTCCAGCTTCACGCACAGCGACCGGCCCTTGGCCACCATCCGCAGCCGCCCGGTCCAGATCGGGTCGAGCAGGTTCCAGTCGGCCGCCCGGTAGCTCCGGTTGCTCTGGCGCGGCGGAATTTTGTAAACAAACACCTCCTGCTTCACCAGCACCACGCTCTCGTACTCCGGTTCGCCCATCGTTTGCAGCGCTTTTCCTTGCTGTGCTGTGGGGCGGAGGGTGTTGTATGTGTGTTTGTGCGGCTCCTTTGTTTGTGTCTGCCGAGGGGTGGTGGAAATGACCTAAAAAGAAAACAACAAGCACACATTGATGGTATAGTAATGTGAGATTTCGTCTGTGCTGCTGCTTTTGGCTCTTCGTACCCTTTCTCTAGGAAAGCGGAGGAACGGAAAATACGATTGGTTGTTGTGTTTGTTTTTCACACGCACAAACGCACAGACATTCAACGGTGTGTGCTCTCGCTCTCTTCCGCCCTGTGGATGTGGTCGGGAAGAAAAGTGAGGTTTGGGTGGCCGAGAAGTAGAGTGAGGAAGGCGGTAGGGCCACCAGGTGCAATCGACGTAGACGGTGGGGGGGGGGGGCGTTTGGCCCAGTTTTGGTCTGCTCGGTCTAGCGACAATGACCCACCTCTGTCTCCCTCTATCCGGATGCGCTTTTCACCGCGTTTGCGATCATCGGAGGGGCGCGCGCGCGACTGTGTGTGTGTGTGTATGCAGGGTACACAAAAGGCGAGGCGAATTTCCCTCGCGCTGTGCAGGGCTCGGTGCAGCTTCCCGTTTCGGTGACGAAATTGGCCCGTTGGCTGGCTTGTTCTTCTTCCCCGCCGGAGGAAACGATCTGCTCGCGTACTGGTGCACCGCCGCGGACTGGCTTCCCTGCTGCCGACCGAGTAATACTTTCGTGTTTCGATTGCTTTTATGACGTAAGCAGTTTCGCTGGTATCACTCTCCGCGCACACACAGCCAAGATGAAGGGGTTTTTGTGCTGCTGCTGCTGCTGCTGCTGTCACTGACGGCCTGTGACATGTTGTTGTTTGGCCAGTGTGTCATGTGTGTAGGTGTACGTGTGTGTGTGTATGTATGGATGAGGTGATGCTTTTCGAATGAAGGATAAAATACTTTTTTATGCCGGAGGAAATGCCTTATTACGTTAATTATTGCTATTTTTGCCAGTTAGACCAAAATCAATCGATCTTACGCATACTAAAAAGGAAATAGAAAGAACACATGTAAACCGAAAAGATCATTTAGGCAAATGTGTAATTTTACAGGGTTGCTCAGTTTATCCCTCATGCATGGAACACTTTTTCGCGTGAGCGTTTCTACATACACCGAGACTGCAGGTCAGAGATGGCTGTGAGGCCGAAAATATACGAACCGGAATTTCACGGCCGCGGAATTCCCCCTGCTGTCAAACCCATATACGAAGTGTCAACGGCAACTTTCCCGAATTGTCATTTCCATGCATTTTTTAGCAAGCGAAATTCCGGTCCGTGTATTTTCGGCCTGAGAGAATCGACATCGGATTCCTCACGCCGTTGTGTGTAGAATGTGCTCTTTCAAGCTGCACCCACGACTCCGATTCGACTCCGAACCACTACCCAAGCGCCACAGATTAAGCTTAAACGACTGGAAAATTGAATATCCATAGAAAAAAAATGAAAGCTCCACAGCTTCATTGGTTTGATCAATAGATGGCGTATTACAACTCATCATCATATTGCTATCCTTTTCTTGCAATGTGTTTCGACAAGTTGCATTTTATTATGACCTATATAGCCTTCTAACTTTCTGAGCAAAATCTATATAAATGGTCGTGTGGTTAGATACGTGGGTATCAACACCAATGACCATTGCTCAAATCTCACTTGCTTCAGTGCTGGTGGTTTCCGTTGGAGTTTAGTATTTAAACAATCGTATCGCCGTTCTAGTTCTAGCGATGCATAACTTCAATGCGAAACCATACAACAGTACAGAGGAAATGAGAAAGCTCTCCTCCAAGCGATGAAGCTCAACTGGTTGGGGTATCCCACCAACAGATAGCGCCACCAGCTTTTTTGCTATTTTTAGAATGCATGAGTCGTTTGGCGTCTGCTAAACGAAGTCTTTCTATATTCCGTTTAGGTAGAGAACTTGAGTCGTTTAGAAGCCGTTTAGTGGTCGTTTAGTGGATTTGTGGCACTTGGGTAGTTCCCCCTGGAGTAGGAGTCGTCCGGAGTCGTTCGGAGCTGACCGGAGTCGGAGTCATTCGGCGTCCTCCGGAATCAATCTGGGTCGATCAGAGTTAACAGGAGCCATCCGGTGATTGTGATCAGGCGTTTCATTTCGTTGTGTTTTTTTGTCTTTCACTTTGCGTGTGCACTTCATACATAGGCCTTTGTTTCGAACACCGACTCCGGACCGATTCGACTCCTACCGATTCCGGACGACTCCGAACAAATCCGAACGACTCCGAATGACTCCGAATCCCAACGACTCCGGATGACTCCGGGTGATTCCGAACGACTCCGGGCGATTCCGGATAATGCTGGGCGAACCTACCTTCCTGAGTCCATTCCAAAATTATTGGAGTCGGATCAGAGTCGACTCTGGATTTTTGACAACTTTACCCATCGCTAGTGTAAGAGTTCTGAATGGAGATGAAAGAAGCTTTTGGAACGATGTTGAAAATTTTTTTCAATCGCTAAAATGAAGTCAAAAAAGATTCGGATATAGCAAATGTCAATTTTTTTCTTTTTATAAATATTTATTCGCGTATTAGACTGCAAAAAGGCTCACTGTAATCCCAAATAGCCAGCTCGAACTCCACAGCTGATTTGGGGCTGTTTAACGAAAAATCGTCCCGATGTCAAATTTTGTGGGTGATTACGGTACGATCTTAGCGTGCTTAAGCAATTCTGGCTATTTGGGAGGGCTTTCTTTTTTCGCCTGAATCTAATTTTGTTTAACTACAACCGTTTTTTTGAAAGGAATATTACTTCACTTAATTTCAATTAAATTCCCATCAAATTGCAAACAATTACCAATTGCATCACAATCGAAACACAAATCTCAATCGAATCCCAAGTTCAATCAAATCCCAATCCCAACCGCAATCGAATCTGCTCTGATCTGATCAAAAACCAATCCACGATCCAGTTCGAAAACCCCTGCACTGACGCAAACCTTTTCTTGTATGAATCTTGACAAGGTCACAGCAACTGTCAACACACCGCGCTTTGTCGTCGTTAAATGTAAACAAATGGGCCGCATGATACAAAACCAAACATATATTCGTTTTATGAGCTTTTCCTGCTCCTTTTGCTAAAAAAGTAACTTTGAATATTGTTCATTAACAAAATAAAGATTTATATCACACATTTCACGGAGTTTAAGTATAATAACAACTCGCTGCAGAGCGGGACAAAGAATGAGAGAGCGAGAGGGCGAGAGAGTGCGTATACTGTCACATGGACCAGTTGTAAACAGCGCACACGGCAGCTGCTGTCAGGCGGCCATTTTTTTGCGAACCCTGTGCCCGTGCGTAGGGCGAAGAAGAAAAAGGAAGAAGAACAATGCTTCCAAATAGCCACTCGACTGGCGTCCGTTTTGGAACCTTTCCGTGGGCAGCAGCACTGTGCAGCAAATTGTGAGTACGATTGTGAGTGCGTGATGCTGGGTTAGGAGCAAAAAAAGAAAGGGTTTCTCCCGCACCTACTTGCGTCGGTGTGTGTGTGTGTACTTTTAGTGATCAGTAGTGTATGAAGACAAAGCGCACTATACGGACAAAGTGACGCACATCAAACCAAAGCAGGCCGTGTAGCGTTGTTTGTGCTGCCGGTGTCGTTTTTTTGGTGGTGAAATTCTTTTTCCCCCGGAAATTACGCACACACCCGCGCTACGGACGAGTGTACAGCAGCGGAACGTGGCTCGAAGGCGAATAAAGTGACGTAGCACACTTTCACGCACGCACACACTTGTATACCGTAGTGCAGAACGATGTCGCTCGCCTACTCCCAGCAGGTAAGACGAGCCCCGTGATGGAAAGGCCTCGCTGTACTAATTCATGTTCCCTCGCTCTCTCTCTTTCGCTCGAACAGTCACAGCAAGCGGCGGGTGGCGGTGGTCCGGGCGGTGGCCGCAGCGGCAACCCGCCGAACCGTGGCCAGGGTCCGCCGCCGAGCTCGATGCACATCCAGAAGATACTGGACGAGAACGCGGGCCTGATACAGACGATCCAGGAGTTCCAGTACGCGGGCAAGTCGAGCGAAAGCATGTCGTACCAGGTGGCGCTGCACCGCAACCTCGTCTACCTGGCGAACCTGGCCGACCCGCAGCAGAACGTTTCCTCGCTGCTTCCGGTGCGTTCTTCGGTTCTCCTCTCTCTGTATCGTACTTTTCGTGACCACTTGCTTCACTCATCCCGCTTTTGCTTTGCCTTTGTTTTTAGCCGCCACAAATGCTGCACGCGATACAGCAGCAGCAACAACAGCAGCAGCAACAACAGCAGCAACAACAGCAGCAGCAACAACAGCAGCAGCAGCAGCAGCAGCAGCAGCAGCCTCCCCCGCCATCGCACGACGGGAGCATGATGCAAGGGCCGGGCCAGCAGCCGAGCGGAATGCCGGGCTATCCGCAGCCCGGACAGGGGCCGCAGCAGCCGCAGCAGCCGGGCCAGCAGCAGGGCCAGCCGCACGCTAGCAACGGGGTGGTGGGACCGCCCGGCCAGCAGCACAATCCCCACGGGCCACCGAATCCGTCGCCCGGCATGCAGCAGCAGCAGCAGCAGCAGCCGGGCCAGCAGCAGCAGCCCGGTATGCCTCCGGGCGCCGGGCTCGGCCCGAACGCGGTACCGCCGGGCCCGAACCAGCCGGGCCAGAATGTGGTGATGGGTGGGAGCGGTGGCAATCAGCAGGGCGGCTACCGTGCGCCTGGCACTGCCGGCGGGCCCATGCCACCGGTGTCCAACGCGCCCGTGGTCGGTGGCCAGCAGCAGCAGCAGCAGCAGCAACAGCAGCAAGGGCTCGTTAATCAGCAAAATGTCGGTCCGGGCGGTGCGATCCGTGCCGCGGGCATTCCCGGCCCGCAGGGTGCTCAGCAGCAGCAGCCGGCGAGCCAGCCGCTACCGCCCCAAACGTCCGGCTACCAGCAGCGGGCGGCCTACAACGTGCAGCACTCGCACTATCCGGGCTATCCGCCCCCGAACCAGGCGCCGTACGGAGCGCAAACCGGCTACTCGCCGTACGGTGGGCCGCCGAACCAGGTGCAGGGGTACGGGCCGCCGAATGCGGGCACACCGCAGGGCTACGGCCATCATGCGGGGGTCGTACCGCCGGCCGGCTCGGCTGGTGGGCAGGTGCCGCCGGCGTCACCGTACCCGGGCGCCACCACCGCCGGGCAGCATCCGGGAGCGGGCGGTGGGGCAGCCGCGGCCGGCGGCGGAGCTGGGCCGCAGGGCTACCAGCAGGGCCTGCCGCCGGGAGCGCCTAACGCGCAGCCGCACGTGGGCTACGGTCCGCCCGGGCAGCCGCCCGTCCAGTATCCGCCCCAGGGTGGTCCCGGTGGTCCACCGCCCCCGCACGGCTACCCGGGCTATCCGGGCGCGGGCGGCGGGGCCGGTGCCGGAGCGGCTGCAGCGGCCGGCGGTCCGAACGGCCCGTACGGGCAGCCGGCCGGCCCGGGCCAGCAGGGCGGCCATCCACCGCAGGGCCAGGTCGGGGGCTATCCGGCCCAGACGCCCGGGTACCCGATGCCCCAGCAGCCCCAGTACGCGACCGGCTATCCGGGCAGCGGTCCGCCGAACGCCGCCGGCCCGATCCCGACCAGTGGCGCGGGCCAGGCTGGAGCGGGCGGGGCCGGTGGCGCCGTTGCCGGACAGGCAGCCGCCTACCCGGGCCAGCAGCAACAGCAGCAGCAGCAGCAGCAACCACCACAGACGGCCGTCACTGCCGGCGGGGTGGTACCATCGTCGGCTATACCGGCCACCACGACCTCCTCCTACCCGACCGCCAATCCGGGCGGGGTGTCGGCCGGTGCGGGCTCCATGCCGCCCGGTGGCGCCTACAACGCCCAGCCACCGAACGCGCAGCAGCAGCACGGCCAGCCGCCCGTTTCGAGCTACCAGCAGCAGCAGCAGCAGCAGCAACAACAACAGCAACCAGCCAGCGCCGGCGTGCCCGGCCAACAGCAACAACAGCAGCAGCAGCAGGGCGCCCCGGGACCGGCCGGACCGGGCGTTTATCCGCCCCATCCACCCTACCATCAGCAGTCGTACGCGCCGCTGCCCGTCCCCCAGGGCCAGTATCCCCCGGCCCAGGCCGGCTACCCGCAGTATCCGCAGCGTCCGCCCAACACGCAGATGCCGCCGCCCGGTCCGCAAGGTCCGCCGCCGCAGGGTGGCTACGGCTACTACGGTCAGCCGCCGCAGTAAAAAGCATTTTTTTTCTGCAACCGGAAATCCTCTCTCCGAGGCGCTCTTTGGTTGAAACAAGAGCAATGGGATTTTGACTTCGTTTTCTTGACTGGCTTGTTGCGCAATTTGCGCGTATGAGTTGTACATTTCATCAGGTTTTTTTTTTTTTAATATATATATTGCTGTTTTAATCTCGATCTTCCGGCGCAGTTATCCGGAGTGGGCAAAATGTATGTATTTTGTTTCTACATCTCATATTTATTGGGCGGTTTTGTACGCGCTGCCACGTGCACGGGCGCATGCAAAGGTTTTAACCAATTTTTTCTTGATCTTTGACGATCCTCCTTAAATGATGCAAATAATTTGCAAAAAGGTGCTTCATTACGAGCAAATGTATTGTGGATAGATTAAATTACTCTTCTCGTGTGCCAGAGGGAGAGCGCAAAGAACATTTCTAACAAACAATATATACAGAACAAAGGCAACTCTAGAGGACAGTGTGCTTCGGGAATTGTGCATACGGTACGCTTCAATCAAATCACAACCTTATAAAAGAACAAAGAGAGTCAGAGGAGGAAAGAGCTATTTACGCTACATTTACCTAAATCACGCTAACTAAATATAAGAATGGTGTGCATGTGTGCAAACATAATGAAAAAAAAAACAAACAGATCAATGTATAACACTTGTATTACATAAATGGCATATATATATATTGTAAGATAACGATTGTTTGCTCCTCCGCTGCAGCACAGCCGTCGAATCGCGAATGCTTTATTCCAACCGGCTACCAGTTAACCATCACGGCTAAAGTAGTTGCATGCGTTCGGGAGGGAGAGATGCTATCCAACCTCTCCCGCCTAAAAAGAAAGTGTAACGAATAAAAGGTGTACTTCATTGTGAAACCCAACGGTTTTGTTTGTTGCAAAAACTCCACCTTCTTACTTATACAACTGCAGTAGAGCCCTCATAATGAGTTTAATCCGTTCCAATGACTCCCTCGAATGGTAAAATAATTGGTTCCAGGCTAAGCCAAGCGCATGTATATTGGGATTACATGCATCACAACCATACGGAACACCTCTAACTGGCAACAGTAATGCATTGGTCAATTTTTAGTATTGAAATTCACGCCTTCACGAACAAGTAGATCAAGAATGCATGCAAGACTCCAATATTGTCATGGCCCGAAGAGAGCCTTCAATATTGTCAAATAAGAAGGAAGGAAATGGAGCAATTAAACTGAAGACATTACCTAACTTACTCCAACTATCGTGGAACCGCAGCAAAACTCTCAGCTTCACTATCTGATCTGAAGAGAGATATCTGGACGTGGAATGGACGCGCTCACGACCCACCCCGGCTTTTTTTCGATTGGTGTATGACCTCGAAAGTTTTGGACTAGCAGTGGGTGTTAATGAGTACACTTATACACTGCCCACTTTTGGAAATAGCTCGAAATCGTAACAATTTCTTATCGGGAACAAACATAAAATTGCTCATTTTCTGAGATTTTACGCGTTAAGTATCTATAGAGCATTCAGATTTGTTCGTTATGCGAAAAACTCGTTGCCCACCGGAGCCTGGCGAGCTTGATATGCTGCACGACAGGGAGGTCGCCGTACACCTTCTATAGCTCGTCGCTATAATGGCTCCTCACTATCTCCCTCCACAGAGCTCCACATACGGGGCCAAGGCCATCCTTAGGGGCAGCTTCCTCCCGAACGCGGCTAAGAGGGTTTCGTCAGATTTGGACAGTGTCCATGTCTCAGAGGCGTACGTGACTACCAGTACTATAAAGGAGAAACATAATTTTTTTTTCGGAATCCATTCCGGCTAGCTTTGAAGTTTTCTGGAATCAATTCCGGATAGGAGGTCGGGAATCAGTTTCCGGAATCGATTTCGGAATCAGATCCGGAATTGGTTCCTGAATCGGCTCCGGAATCGGATCCAAAATCGGAGTTGGTATCTCCAGAAGAAAAGGTGTTTGAGTCCAATGATGCTACGTATTGATAGCCGCAAATAACCCAAAAATCTATTAAACCATTCCATTCTCATGGAGATTCCCGGACTGATTTTGCTACCGAAACTTCTTATTTCAATTTAAGAACTGATTCTCATTCGGAGCTAATTCCATTTCTGGAGTCAATCTTGATTAAGTCAACTCCGGATTCAGCTCTCAAGTTCTCTACTCCGAAGTGAACTCCGAAATCAACTCCGGAATCAGAATCGATTCCAGCATTGGAATCGGCTCCGGAATGGATTCCGAACACGGAATTGGAATCGGGAAGGTCTTATTCTGAGCCCTACTATAGTAGTGATGGTGCTTTATAGTCCCAGCTTCATCCGTCGCGACAGGTTCCTTGAAGTGAACTGATTTCTCAGGTTGTAGAATTACAGGTTGGCAGCCAGCCTCCCACAATCATGCTATTGTCGATGCTGACCTTAGACCCGATATAGGTGAATTCTGGGACAATTTCAACAGTGCGTTCACTTCTTCACGTCAAGCCTACGTAAGTTTGAATTTGTTGGCATCATCAGTCTTGACTTTGCCTCGTTTATCTGCAATCCGAGGTCCTCTGCCGCCTGCTCAGGAGGCTTCTGCTACATAGGAGAGTCGCAGACCAATGATGTCTATATCATCAGCGTTTGCCAGGACCTGGGTTGACTTATAGCGGATGGTATAGCGAGTCGCGGATGGCACTCTCTAGCGCCAAGTGGAATAGGAGTCTCAAAGCAAGCCTGTCCCCTTGGTAGTGATTCTGAGATTTTCCATCCACCTTCACCTAGCAAGTGACGTTGGTCATAGTCATGCTAACAGTTTCGATTCCAAAAGAGCTCATAGCGTCGTATAGTTTTGCCCTGACAAAGCTATCATATGCAGCTTTGAAGTGGATGAGGAGATAGTGCGGTGTGGTGTCTGTATTCTGCCATCTTCTCCAAGATCTGGCGCATGGCGAACACTGTCTCTAGTCTCTAGTCTAGAAAATTGAATCAACTCATGTAGTTTCAACTCGTAGTGTAATACGTGCGGTTTACACACAGATCCCACATATTAACTCGATCAGATTCTTAGCATCGGTGAAATAAGCAATCCAAATTTGGCTTCCACGGTAGCCGGTTGCCTAGAATAGGGGCGTTTCTTTCATCAATGACATGGCTTTAGCGCAACCGTTTTTAGTTACAAATTTATTTACCCGGTAACTGTTGGCAAACTGTTTGCGTACATAGAAGTGTAATATAAGCGCGCTTGGAGAAGCGAAATTGGTGGCAAAAATCATGGCGGGAAAAAAGAGAAAGAAAGAAAAAAAAAACAGAACGCATCATCTGCTGCACGATATAGTGGCTTGCACCAACGAATGGGAACGAATGATGCTTGTATTTTGTTTTTTAAATATTATTTCAATCAACTCAAGCCTTGTTTAAGGATATGTACAATAGAAAGAAAGAACAGAGTCCACTGCTACTCGTCAATGGTCGGGAGTGGGGAACTTCCATGCTCAACTTAACGGATGCCCCAGAACGCGTGCTCTAACGAAGCAGGAAAAAAGACACATGTCCGTCGGCGTGCTGCGAGGGGGACACCATGACCATCTGTATCTCTTTAACGCCGCACGCTTACATTTTATATAGACAGGAAAATACACATATATTACTCTATAATTTATAAATATCTAAAACGGTTTCCCTGTACTAGAATCGCTTTTTGGTCCTTTTGTTTCGCTTTAATTCCTCCATTGGTTGCATCTTCAATTCACCCTATCGATTGCTTACTGCTTCCCCCCCCCCCCTCATGACCCCCTCTTACTACTAAATTAATAGGAAAACACTCCGTTCCTCCTCCTCCTCCATTCGCTTTTTTTTACACGTTCGTCGGGGCGTCCATCGCGCACACGATCGTTTTCATGACGGCGGCGGCCGCGAGCGACGCATAGTTTTGCCATTTGCGCGACGTCGTGCCGTCCTTGTAGTCCGCGATGCCCTTCACCAGGATGAAGCTGTCCCGGCAGTTGCCGACGATGCTGTCCAGCACCGAGTTCATCTCGCTGTCGGTCGCGAGCAGCTGGTACGCCTGGGCGTACTCGGTGCGCGCACTGTCCGACCGGACCAGCTCGTAGCCGGAGCCGATCGGGCCGGCGTGCAGCCGGGTCTGGTGCGGTACCGGCCCGCCGCCGCTCGCGTCCGTATCGTCGCCCCCGTCGCCCTCCCCGCTCGGCTGGGCGATCGGGTGCGCCACCTCGATCACGTTCTTGTTGCCGATGTTCATGTACAGCTTGTCCGTGTTGGGGGCCGGCCGGGCAAAGTCATGCTCGGCGTGACCGCCCCGCCCGCTCAGCTGCTGCAGGCCCTCCTGCACGTACTGCAGCCACGGTTTTTTGCCGTCGTCGTTCTGCACGAGCGTGCGCCCGATCGCCTGCAGCCCATCGTCCGCCGGGTAGTAGCGCTTCACCTCGCTCTGGCCGCCGCTGTACACGTAGCAGTACGGTTTCGGCCCGTTGCCGTTGGTGAGGGCCGGCTCTTGGGCGGCGGCCGCAATCACCACGTCGCCGAGCCGGACGTGCCGCCGGTAGTCGGTGTAGTGCGGGATGCCGCCCGCCACACCGACGATGAACACGTAGTCCACCTTCTGGAAGGTGCCGAGCAGCCGGGTCGTCGTGTTGCCGGCCGCCGTCATCGCTTCGCGCGTGCTGCCGACCGACGGGAGCTTCGTGCTGACGATCCGGTGTGCCCCAATGTTGCCGAGCGTGTACACGTTCGATTCGCCTGTGAAGGATTGGATGGAGACAGTGCGGGGGAGAGTAGCGAGAATAAAAAAGAACAAAATTAGTTTTGTTATAAGGATTTTAAATGAAGGCAGTTGGTGCTATTATTTAATTCCATCACCTCTCAAATTCACAAACAAAACTAACAAACACATAAAGCAACCAAAATGTACAGTTTGTTTTGGCGGCCTTTTACAGCGGCTTATTTCAACACATGTTCGATATCAATTATTAGATTAAAGCTACTAATGCGAGGACTACATGAAGCTGTGCGACATGGCATGTCTAATTCATCCTCGAAACTCATAATGTTTTATTTTGATCAATTAAAATTTTCATTTTAAACTCAAATCAACCTCTGTTAAGAACTTCATTTGTTGGAAATTCGACTCTATTGGCACCCTTTTCGGACAGGCTCCTTGGAAATTCCGATTTCGGAGCCGATTCTGAAGCCGATTCCGGAATCGAAATAGGTTAAAGAATCGGAATCGGCTGCCTCCAGAATTGACTCCTGAATTGGAGTTAGCTCCGGAATGAAAATCAGTTCTTGAATTTAAATACGAAGTTTCAGTAGCGAAATCAGTCCGGGGATCTCCATGCAGATGGCTTGCAAGTAAATTTTAATTCTTTGCGGCTATCAATCAATGGATCCATACGTCTCTTCTTATCGAGATGCCGAAACCGGCTCACCGATTTCAAAGCCGATTCTGATTTCGTAGTCAATTCTGATTCCGGAGCCGATTCCGATTCTGGAGCCAATTCTGGAGCCAATTCCGGCGCTGATTTCGATTCTGGAGTTGGTTCCGGAACGAATTCCAGCATCGGTTCCGAGAAAAACTTCATTTTTCCCATCACTAGTATGAACCAAACCGCAAATGCAAACTAATAGAAGTTCGTCTCTTGGTAGAGAGACATGTTCCTAATGAAGTGACAATAATCAAATGTATGGAACATGACGTAACTGGTAACCTGTGTATTTTGAAGAGTATATAATGTTAAAATGTGATTGAGAATGAATCCCCTTGATTGATTTCTTGCTCTCTAAAGATTCACATCAGGGAACTGTTTGGAATTGTTCTTCGAAGAAAAGCACATTTTTTTCAACAATTTTGAAAATCTCGCTGTACCTAGAAATGTAACTACAAAACCACATAATATCACACTTTTTGCTTCTCCTAGCACTGTTAGACTCTTATTAGAACAAACTGTGAACTCCGTAGATGGATACACACAACATTTGCCGATCTGATGTGATACACTACATGCGTCATTTGGGCGTAACGCCCATCACCAACAACGCCTTAACAAACGACCCGACAAAGACATTCACTAGCAAACATATACTACGGGAAACAGGTAAGCTGGACAGGTGGTGAACATGGTGACTTGAGTGTGCTGCAAGCGGCGAACGAACACGAGGCGCGAGCGAACGAGCAGGATGTGCTGCGACGTCACGAGGACTATCCGGTCCGACCCGAGCACGTGAGCATGTGACGGTGATTGCGTAGAGTGTATATGGGTGTGTGTGTGTGTCTCTTACCGAACCGATTCTTTCTTCTGTGTCGGTGTCGTTCCGCTGTGTCGTCGTTAGTGGGCCTATCGGAAGTGGCTGTTCCTGGGCGTGAGACATTTTGGGGTTTTGGTTTGGGGGTTGATTTGGTTTTAGTCATGCATTTTTTTTTAGTCATGGTTTGGGGGAGAGGAAACGGGAGACCTTAGATACGACCCTGAAAACCCGCTTGGCGCCCACCCTCCCACCTTCGTCATAGTACCCCTCCTATATATACCCATTAAAGAAAGAGAGCCCGGTCGGCTACCAGCACGTAATGGTCTTACCTACGGTGGTGTACCGCACGAACGTTTCCTTGTTCTCGAGCATGGCGTCCACCGCGAGCTTCTCGCAGTACTGCGCGGTGATGATGGCAATGGTGGGCTGCTTGTTCGACGCGATCGTCGGCATCTGCTTGACGATTTTGATGGCCTGGTCGTCATGGTGAATGCGGGTGAACGCGTTGTACTCCATCGATTTAATCAGGCCGCGCTCCTTCAGCACCAGCATGATGGCGAGCACCTCCTCCTCCTCCCATCCGTGGTCCCTATGGGTGTGTGTGTTGCAAAAGGGTCAATCAATAATCGAGTCGAACCGCGGAAGGTTGTCGGTTTGGTTCGGACTTTTTCCGCGACCGCCCGATGGCTACTTACTTTGCTAGGTCCTCCGGTGCGATGGGGTTCGGGTAGGCCTGCTCGATCAGTTCCAGTATTTTCTCCGGCGTCAGCGGCACCACCTCGAACTGTTCGTCCTCGAACGACACTGGGAAGGTGGAGTAATAGGGGAAACAGTTTAGTAAATTGAAGAAAAAGGAGCACATACGCGAAAGCGTAGGTTAATAGGGCACGAAATACACAACGCGCTTCCGGTTCCGGAAGAGTCAATCAGATTAAGCGCAATCAAACAACAAAACTATGTACATCACGACAACACCAATCAAACAAATTCTGACGATGAGGTAATGTACCCAATATCTGGATTTACAAAACTCGGCGGCGCTCAATAATCTGGGCAACAGCAGCCTGGGATAAAGTGAGGTTAGAATCGAAGGGCACTACTTTGAAATGTAGAAATACAGGCGGGCAAAAAAACAACAAACAAACCAACCAGTTAGACAGCGAAGACTTTTGTTTATTTATGGGCTCAAATGTCTAGCAATCGCAATCAACAGCTAATTGTAACAGTGAATTAGTTTCGGCTAAAGGGCACTAAAAGATGGCGCAGCTTGCACAGCTACAATTTTAGATCTTAATTATTCCAGTATCAAGAAAAAAAAAGTAGCCATAATAAGTTAGAAAAGAAGTTAAAATAAATATAAATAAATGCACAGTTAATTTGAAGTATGAAAAGTAATAAACAGTAGATAAATAAGAGAAAAAAAAACGATAAAACTCAACATTACTGTACAAAACGAACGAACACAGAGATGAGCAAACAAATCGAAAAAAGATGGCGATGGTTAGCGCGGCAGCCATTTTGCCACGCCGTAGCGGCCCGCCATTCTTTGACTGGAGATTAGTGTGCGTTAGTAGTTAGACAGGAGGCATTCGAAGTGTGGCAAATGAGCCTCTCCAACAAAACGCACACACACACAGGCACGCACAGAGAAACGTCTACATTAGTTGGCGCGATTGTACATGTCGACCCAGAGGCGCTTCATTAGTGTTTCGCCGCTAACGACAGCGGTACCTTTTAGGTCGTCCCGCTCGTCCTTCTGTTTGCGCTGGCTGATGGGTGTAACATGAATGCTGCCGCTACTACTGCCACCACCACCACCACCGTCATCGCCGTCCAGGTCCGGGCCGGGTTTGTTATTGTTTCGGTCGAGCTTGTGACAGTTGCCGTAGCAAACGATCACGTGCCCGGGGCGTGCTAACACAAATGTTTCCAAAAAATTGTTTGTGGTTGTTTGAGCAGAGCAATTGAAGAGAAAGATGTAAGAGAGTGAGAGAGGACGAGAACACCCATAGCCCACCATTTCCATCATATATTGGGGAGGGATTGTGAAGGATATTGGGAGAAATACATAAAGGCAGTAAGAGAGCGCGCTACTACTTACAAGGTCTCGATGGTGGTGCGGACGTTTGCTCCAATATTCGCAGCTCGATCTCGACGGCCTGTATTTCGTTGTAGCCCTTCTGGAGCAGCTTCATGATCTTCTTGATAAAGCCGACGTAGTCTGTGGGGTAAGAGCAACAACAGAGCTAGGCTAGAAAGACGCCCGAATGTGAGGCCCCAAAACCGCCAATCGCGCTTACCCCTCGGGAACTCTTTCGGGCTGACGAGCTCGCGGAAGAAGTCCTGCGCTACCTGCGCCTGCACGTTCTCCGACGTCAGCCACGGCCGGAACCAGAACTTGATGCGGCGAGATTCCTGCGAGTGCTGGCCACTGTTGGCGCTGACCAGGAAGACGCGAAACTCGAGACTGAGCTGGGCCGGTTCGCGCTGTCGGTTCGATTGTTCTGCAATGGTTGGAATGTTGGAAGTGGAGCGTACGGTAAACAGGACGACGCAGCAGCGTTGACGCTTCTACCTTCAGCCGTTTTGTTGATGATGATGCCCCGATGGTCACCACCGGCCACGTGTGTCCGTTCGCCGACCGACTGGATGAGCTTCCGCTCGATCAGCAGCACCGTGGAGGTGTTCGTCTTGCCCAGCGGTGTCATCACGACCTGCTCCTCGTCGGGCGTTTCGGAAGGAACTGCTGGCATGCCCGGGTCGGCACCGTGCTGCTGCTGCTGCTGTTGAGGATGTCGCTCCGGTTTCGGGGGTGTCGGTGGCGGTGGAGGTCGCTCCAACCGCTTCACCGTCGGGGACATCATGATTGTGTGTCGTGGAACTTCTTACGGCTTGCTTCTTCAACTACCTCACACTCTTTCTCTATCTCTCCCTCCTTTTCGGTTGTTTTGTCTATAAAGCCCCCAAAACCTTAAGAGAGCTCCTGAAAAATGAGGAAAGCACACAGCAACATCAAAGTCATTGATCCAAAAGGTAGCGGAGTAACCTTGCTTTTGCGTGACCCGCCGACATGCGAGCCCACATTCTTGGAGATACTATTCCTCCCCCTCCCCCGTCAGAGAGTAGAACAAATCGTAAATCTAAAACCGAAAACCTCTTTCGCCGAGGAACTGCGAGGGGTTGTGTAGCGTTACGGTAATTGCAGGTAAAGAAAGGCCCCCGCCCAGCGCGGGTCGTGCGAAAACTTGGGAAGTTTTAGTTTATGTGACCCTGTCACGCACGGTTGCGACTTGCCGAAGTATTCGTTTCCAATGCTTTTAACGACCCGTGTGACTATTGCGCCTTCGAACTGTCCTCGAACTAGCTGCTAGATCCTTACAGGGGTTTTCAGCGATTCTGAAATTATACATTCCTAGTGGATTTCAAACGAGCATTTCCAAAAAGAGTGCCGTGGAGTCTAATTCCTGTCACGCAGAGTTATCTTCCCTCAAGAAAGAACCAAGAATTATGAATGTCCCAGAATTATGAGAACCCCTGTATGTCGGGAGGACATAGGGATTCCACCAAAAGCAAGATTAGTTGGAGGCACCCTGGGTACAAGAATGAATCATTTGGCCACAGAGTTCGACGTCCTACTTCTCTATATATGTCTTAATAGTCGTGACCCTGGGACCACAGTGTACGCTTCACAGGTTGTTTTGTTTTGGTTGGCAAAGCATCAACCAACCCAAAGCATCTTGGCATTCTATTTTGGAACTCGCAACAGTGCAAAAACTGACAAAACAACAAGAGAGGACACATACACCACGGTCACGGTGAGAGTTCAGTTTTTTGCTGGTCTACTTCTTCGCGCCCCAAAGTACCTCCTTTGCTCGAAAATAAACCAAGAGAGCTGCTGGCTGGGCTGGCAACATCTGGACACTGTCGTCCACTCAGAGGGTAATAGATTTCCCACCAGCACATCTCCCACACACAGTACTCCCCCTCCGTTTGTGTGTGTAGAGTTTGTTTGCGTTTGGTGGGCCGACGACGACGACCACGCACCCATTTTTCTGTTGCTGTGTAGGTGGAAAATCCAACGGAAATCGCGCTCGGTCCGGTGGGAGGATGGGAGGGGTTTAAGCAAACAGACACGAATCAATATCACACCAGGTCGGACATTCGGAACTGATAACGGGGGTCCCGGCCCGCTCCGTCAGTTTTGTACACGAGGCGCGCGAAAGCCATCTCCAGAAAAAGAAAGCAAGAGAAACCAACCCCAACCCCAGAGACACAGATCGATTATCGATTGACAACATCGGGGCCGCTCCGATGATCATACTCCACAGTGGTACGGAACAGCGAATGAATCACCTGCCAAGTGAGTGAGTGAAGCGTGAGTCATCATCGCACGCTTCTTTCGCGTATTAATGGCGATGCGTCCATGCGGGACGGAGGAGCGCGAGTTTCCCTTGACATTTGCGCGCGTGGTTTGACGCCTTGTGTCGCGGGAAAAGGCGGGATCACACCATGGGTGCGCTCTCTATCGACAGGTTTTGGTTCCGGTTCGGTTGGGCATGCCAGTGGAAGCCGGCGTCGTTATCAGACGTTGTCGTCGTCAGTTTTGTTGGTCGGTCAACCGTCCCGCGCGGCTTTCCCTTACATTGTGCGCGACAAAACAGTGCAACAAAAGCAACAACATGGGTTCTTTGGGGAGTAGTTGAGTGTATACTATAAAACCACGCACAATGAGGCACTTGTGTGGACCATACGGCGCGCTCCAGCAAAACAAAACAAAAAAGACAAAGGGTGCGCATTGTGTAATTCATTTCCCAATCCCTCCCTCCGATCATTCCGACCCACCTCTTTTGTTGCTTCTTTTCCCAGCGCACCATCGTCAATCTTTTCCATTATTTATGCACTGCGCGCCACTCTCTTTGGGGTGGGAGTGATTTTTGTTTACCCAAAACACTGATGCAATCGGCGAGAAGCTGCTGCCCTCGCTTGGCATAACAGAAAATAATAAACATCCCAACAAAGTCCACCACCACATCTGATGCGGATGGAACTGAGAACTGGAGCTGGTGTGGTAAGGGAAAAACGGGGCAAAATGGGGCACCGATTATTTAAGCATTATTTCAAAAGGTGTAGGATACACGGCAGCACGCTTAATGCACGCTTTGAAGTGTTTCCTCAACACCATGCATATTTCATGACGCGTTATTAAACAAAAACTAAAAAAAAGAATACGAATTAAAATTTAACAGCAAAATGATGTTATCTTTACCACTATGAAACATCTTTTATAGGGTGTATTTTTGAAGGCACGGTATTTCTATACAAGTTGATTTGTAGTTAAAATATAAAAATGTTTCGCGTGTGCTTGGCGAGGCTACGGCATTGTAGTTGTGGCCACACTATATTGTACACTATATTGTACAAGATAGGAAGAGAAACCATTTATTTCACTAAAACTTTTAACATTGCACGGAAGTGCTGTTGTTGTTACGGCCCATATCAGCCCCGAGAAACAATTGTATTTGGGATCGGATAAAAGTCCCCAAGCAAGGTGTAGGGTGCATAAGGGCAAGAGTGCCACCGAGCATTTTTTCCATAACAAACTTTAGTTAAATGATCAATTGGGTATACAGTTGGTTGCGTTCCAATGACTAGGTATACTGTGCCGAATTTCATATAGATCAATCGATTTTTCCCATTGTTTTGAACTGATTTATGTTGAGAGTTTCAAAATTGAGCAGAATATTACAGTTTTTTAATCAAACCAAATAAGTTCTCAAAAATCATGGGAACAATCAACCGAGAAAATATTTACACCACCGTAAATCTAAAAAAACGTGAAGTTTTTTTGTGGGTTTAGTTGAATTTTTTTTTTCTTTTTGTTACTAATAAATCCAACTTCAAAACAGTTACAACTTTTGGGGTAAAAGAGCCTCCTCTATTTGGGGCAAGTGTGCTACTCTCTTTCATAGGCGTGAGCTGTCAAAAATGTAAACATTGTTGTAGCGTGCAGCGGTATGGTGCGCTATTATGAGCGGATTCCACCCCGGGAAAAACAGAACAGTAACAAACCATATTGTGATGCAGCTGGTGGTCAAAAGGGATCATTGGTGACTCAAGACATGTAGGAATACATACACTAGTGCCATAATCGTAACAATTTCCAATTATCTAATACGTTTATTTTAACCAGGTGGCCGTCTTGCCCCACAACTCCTTTTTGGACCCTTTTTAAAACACTTCATAAGTGAGGAAATGGATGTAAAATGGTTATGAGATTTAAATAGGCTTTTGACAAACAAGTTTTAGTTAGTTATAATATGAAATGCTTAAGGTGTCACACATTCTCCAAATTCCACTAAGTAAAAAAATGACGTATTTCGAAAATCTTTCAATCGATCCATTTATAAACCGAGGTTGGCGAGTCAAAAACAAGAATTTCGTGCATTTTAGCGAACATAATTTTCAAGATTGCATTTAACTAGTGCATTAGTACACGAAATCTTCATAAATATCTATGTAACCGTTACCACTAGTAAATCTTACATTTTCAGCTGAATGACAACCTGAATGGAGGCATACATACATTTCCTTTAAACTTCATGTACCTAGTGACAATTTTATGGCGATTTTCAGAACAATTCATTATTATAATTATAATTAAAATGAATGTATGTATGTGTTTGAATGTATGTCAAACTGCCTGCAACGGCATTTTGGATACTTGTCAAATCGTTCTACATTACGAAACCTCGTTCCTGTATAGTCCTTGGTCGAAATCAAATACGTCGTAACTCGAGTGTCTCTCCTGTATACCCATTTTGCCCATAGATGTCCATTTTACCTCGCGTTGCAAAATGACGTCACTTGAACCATCAGATTTTATTTAATAGTTTTTTGTATTAATGTTTTTTTGTTTATCTTTTGTGGCTCAATTTTAATCCAAAAATAAACACTAAAAGCATAGAATAATGTAAGAAGAATTTTTTTTTGTAAAATATTCACTTATATTCTCATCAAACTGCTTAACATGCCCATGTTGCCCCGGTTTTCCCCTACACCCTACGTATTGATTTCTGCGCGTCTCACTGGGGAAGCCTTCGCCTTTTAGCCGCCACCCGTTCCTGGATGTGCATGAGTGAACGTAGCCCAGGTCTTTGCTAAAACCCGCACCGGCACCTGACATATGGCCTCGGATCGTGTGCCTGATGTATGATGGTGTGTGATGATGGTGGTAGGCGCAGTTTGAGCACGTTATTTCATCATCATTAACCCTTGAGAAGCCATCACACAGCAGTCGGAAAGTGAACGCATCGACCAGCTTCCTGGAAGTTCAGCAGTGCGCTGCGTCATAAGCTTGCAAATTGCCACGCACTCCCCCCCCCCCCCCCCCGTAACCACCACCACATATGCAAACACCCACCCGCCGCAGATTGAATGCCGAAGGGGTGATTCCACGACTCAGCGGTTCTTTTGCTACCAACCGATGACATCATCTTCCTGTTTCGAGTGCAAGCAGCAGCTCACTATCGCCACTTGTTCCGATATAGCGCAACAACAACAGCAAAACAGCAACAAAAAACATCGTCAGCAGGTCAAAAACAGCGCGAATAGACCATCAATGCCATACCGATTTGATATGAAAGGTAATACACACACACACACTAACACATGGCTTTACCTTGTTTTCTTCTTCCTCTTTGTGTACTAATTCAATTTCAACCCGCTCACACTTGTAGGCTGCTGCGCGCGGAATCAACATAAGGGTGATTTGAATTTAAATGTGCTGGCGGTGCGACAAGCGACGAGCGTACTGGCTGACCTTGCGGCCGACTCTAGGTCCCCCCCCATCCAATGGGTTTCCTCTTGCTATTAATTTAACTATGTTTACCTCACTTTTGCGACGTTCTGGCCGCTCCTATTCTAGTTCTGGTTTGTGAAGTTGTTTTTGTTGTTGTGCTTTACTTCACTTTACTCCGAGATTAGTATACCGGCCGAGTGCTGGGGTGAAGTAAACGGCAAATCCAATGCCAACACGGTCTTCTATGCTGCCGATCGGGGAAAATGCATTGGGCACCATGGGGAAGGGAGCTGTGGAGATAATGATGATTGATCCCGTAATGAGGGCGCCGGGTGTTTGGATCATTTTCCCAGCCTACCCACCCCGCCGTTTTCCATTGTGCGGGTTTGGTTTTACGTAAACGGAAAACCGACCGTGCTGTGGCGTTGCGAGTGAGAGTTGATGCTGGGCATACGGCTTTCGGTTACAATCGGTGTGATCTGCTGGTGAAGCTGCTAAGGGGGACTACTTGTTGTTAGATCATGGGGTTAGTACCTCGGTACGGGGCACTCCCCACGTACAGCTCCAAAAGACCTGCCGATGTGGGGTAGTGTGTTCAGTTAGCTCTTCAGACAAAAAGAGTTACTTCTTCCAAGTTCTTGTTCAGAATCTTCAGGAAGTTCCCTGCTAAGCAACTTGGGCAAGCATCCGAAAGATAAGAGATTCGCCCGATTCTAATTGGAGATAATTTGCCAATGTGGTTAGCACACGGCCGATAACCATTTCAGTGCCTGCTGGCAATACACCAACGCCGTGTGAGCGGTGATTTCAAGCTGGAACGTCTTTTTTGTGTCAGGAAGTTGCTGGAGAATTTTAACACCTCGCACGTTAATGACACGATTGGCCGATAGTGCGCTCCGTTGATTGAACGAATTGACCTGGGAATTGAGGGAACTACTGGGTTTGAAGGACAAACTACTTGCGACAAGCTACCGTGCAAGATGTTGGAGGAATAATTCGATGTCCACAGAATGCATCCCTTCTGCCTTCGAACTGTTTTTTCCTTGTCGCTTTCAAAAAGCTTTGAAGTCCAGCAGAAAGAGTGAACGTGCTACAACTTCTTGAAATATGAAATAATGTTGCAAGCTCACCTCCACTATCTCTGGAGACAAGAGATATCTACAGGCCCGCGCCTCTGCCAGTACCATATCACACGGAGATAAGAAAAGTGCTCACCAGTGTAAAAATGCACATAATTTGACAGGTCCAACGATTCGACGAACTTCGAGGCCCAAAACGGTGCACATTTTTTTGCAGTCGTGGCGGGAACGGTTCCCAACCAGCCGCTATGACGTCACGCCGCTCTTAGTTTGATCGTGTAGAATTGGGTCGTCGCCCGGCAAAGTTGAATTGGTTGATTGAGAGGGACACGGCACTTTGTGTCGCCGGACATGTAACTTGAGCAGTACGTGCAGCGTGGTGTCCCCTCCCCCAAACCTCCTCCCCGCTCGTGTGTTCCGGCTGCGGTTCCATTAGGCGCGATAACGGGCTTCCCGAGGTTTCTTACCCCCATAAACCTCCTCCCCCGGTCCTTTATCTCACGCTTTCACTGGCGGGGTCGTGCGCTAACGTCCGCTCTCTGTGCAGACTTATCATTAGCGCTCTGGACAGCATTTTTTTCGAAAATAAAATAACAAGAAAAAAAAACCCCCCACAGTGACCCATTCGTCGACCATTTTGCGGCTGTAACCACGGGGCGGTGTGTGTATGTGGAGTTGATATTGTGAGAGCGGTTTTTGGGGCGTGTAGAGCGATAACTACACAGAAACATTGGGTTTGCTCAATTTTTTTTTCTGAAGAAGTAAAAAGACTTCATCGACCATCGGTCACATAAAAAGTGAGGAAAAAAACACACACACATAAACGCATTCCTGGTGTGGCCAGGCGGAAGATCGGCAAGAATGATGATGATGATGGTGCTTCGATTGCGCCGAACGAAAAGTGCAGTACCCGCGTTGCCTCTGCGTGCTCTAAAAATAAATCACACTCAGTGTGCTCGGCTGATCGGGTTTCCCCTTCATCCGTTCATCCCTCTCAACACGCTCTAAAATCCAACCCGCGGTGGAAATTGGAGAATGTGTGTCCGTTCGGGGCTTACAATTTCTTACGCACGCAGCAAGCGTGCGCGGCTTGATGAACGCAAAACGCAATGCGTTTACTGCGCAAGCCGCTCTTGCGGGTGCATCATCTGGTGGTCTGCTGCCGGCCGTGTGGTTCCGCCTAGTGATGGGAAGGATTCCCATTCGTTGCGGAGTCGGATCGATCCGATCCCGGAATCAATGTCTCGCGTGAAGACCTCTAGCGGCAATTCAAGCTCCAGCGCGAAAATGCTTGATTTCGAAGATACAATGTCCCCTCTGCACTGTAACAACAATCCAAGAACATCCCGCAAGGAGACATTGAACAACTTCTGAAGGCAGCACTAGGCTCTGCTGCTTCACAGGCTCCCTGGCCGGATACTTCCAGCAAACGAGCTGTGTAAGATGCCAAGCCATGCCAAATGTGCTGCTGAGCAGGTTGAAGGGAATGGGTGTATCGTCAGTGGACAAACTATCATCGTAAGATAACTTAATGAAATCTTATGTACACACCTAAAAGATGCCTCTTAATTTCTAGTAGTGCCCTTATGGATTTCAACTTTTTCGTTTCCACTCTGACTTGTTTTCCGTTCCCTCATTCCTCCCTAATATTTTCGATAAACAATTTTGCCAAATCTTCCAATTGTTTCTTTCAGGTAGCAATGGACCTTTAGAGGGAAATATTTTAAAAATAAGGTAATTAAACTGGAAACGAATTCGTTCGGAATTGCGGAGTCAAAAACCGATATTAATCCGGACTTAGGTTTAGTTTTTCAGAGCCGGAGTCGGAATGGATCCACGACTCTGCACCGCATTACCCATCTCTAGTTCCAGGACAAGCGAGCACCAAAATCTGTCCCCGAAAAACAAAGAAGCAAGCCGAAAGCTAAGGGGAAAGCGACGAATGCAAAAACGCAATGCCAGTGCGTACGTCTAGCAGTGGTTAGTTCTCGTTCAACCCCTAATTTTGTAACAAAAAAAAACAGAATGATGCACCCCTATGTCTGGCAAACGAGGGCGCACTGAGGCGTGCTTGTGTTGGTGTGATTGAAGAATTGAATCCAGGTTCACTATCGGGCTGCAAGGCACGGCGATAAGTGTGTACGCGCGCGCACACACACACACACACACGCTGCGGTGGATGTTGTTTGCTCCGTTTTGCTGCCAATTTTGATAAAAGCGCTCGCGGGAGTTTTGAGCCCAATCGTAGTTTGTTCGAACCACACAGTCTTGCTTCACACCACAGCCAAGCCGAGGGCACTATCAAAACAACTTGGACAGAGGAAGCAAGGCACACACACGCCAAAGCACAAACACAATCGCGCGATCGGGATTATCGGGTTCGTAAAAATCGAAAATAAGTCACACTTCACAACAACATCACGTACCAGGAAAATTGTAGACAAAACACACACACACCGCAAGCAAAGCACTGCGAAACACACTGCCGGCGTAGTTTGTTTGGATTTTACGCGTGTACCGAAACGTGTACGGCTTCGCGCACCTTTGGAGAGCGGACGCTGCCTTTCGACTTGTAACGGACGCACCACACAGCGAACTGGCAGCCGCGGATACGCAGCGAAACGGTTGCGTACTGCTGGCGCTGGACGCACCGCCTTGCATCTCGCTTCCAATTGGTAGCGCGCGCTATCTCGTTTTCGTTCACGCGCACTCACACACGCTCACACGGTACAGCACGCGCGAACGGCGCGTCAGCATCTTGTGCCCTGCCGGATGACTAATGTCTCATGGCGTCTCGCTACGCACACAGCGAAACGGGCAAACGATCACATTGGCTCCGTGTGCGAGAGCGAGAGAAAGCATTGCTGTCATTGAGGGCCGATGGGTCTCTGTCGTCATTGAAGTGTCTGGATCGTGGTTTTGTGTGGCACTCTTCCGGCCCAGGGCTCGGCAAGCTGTACGCCTAGGTGCGTCTGGGAGAATATGTTTTGATAAATAAATGAAATTGCTCTCCAACCAATCGTAAGGATTTGTAAAGTAACATATTAGTAAATCCACAACAAAATACCAAAACAAGTCAAAATAGTTCCCGACTTTTGCTACAAATATCGATCTAACTTCTCGAGAGATCATTTTCATTTTCCATATTTTAAGAGGCGAATGAGGCCAATTGGCTCAAAGTCCCCCAAAAAAATAAAATAAATAAATAAATAGATAAAAAAAACACACTCACACATCATTGACATTTCTCATAAACCGTATTCGTTGAGCTGTTAGTTTTAACCATTCCATACTTATGGTAGTATCGACCGACCAGTACCAGAACGTACTAGTTCTTTCATTCAGATGAACTGAACGTGAATCGCGATTCATTCGTTCATTTCAGTTTAAGAGAATATGGTAAATTGTTTTATTTTGCAAGAAGAACATAATTAGTGTATTGCATCTTGAAAATTATTAGGCAGACCAGGAACATCCTTATTACGCTTGGTAGGACGTTCTTTTCATGAACGTCCTGGTATTACGATTGTCGTTCATATTTGTAAGGGGGAAATGAACGACCTATACGTTCTTCATTTCGGCGGGTAGGACGTTGTTTTGATGACCAACTCAGTACATCATGAACGTTAATTAGATGAACGTAGGTCGTTCGTTATTTAGGATGAATTGAATGAATCGTAAAGTTCTGGTACTTGAGGCACAACTATATAGTCAACCTCCAGTAGCGAATCCAGAGTTCGTTTACGATACAGGTCGATGGATAGCTCTTAGTTTGAACTTATTCGTAAGTATTCGTTCATTTTAATTTTCAGCGAATCTTCGAATAAAATCTCCTAAGATTAATGAATCTCTAAAATAAAAAAGATTCCTAAATCTCCACAGATCTTGAAAGAGTTGTGAAGGTCAGCCATAAAGTAGCTCAACATAAATCCTTAAAGTATCCCGAATACTTCAGGAAAATTGAAACCCCTCTAGATAAAAAAAAGCTCCAAACCGTGCATAGCATCAAGTGTAGTAAAGAATTTAAAAAGAGGATATCGTTAGAGAAATATTTATACATCTGTAAAGATTCATGACCCATTGGAGCTTCATGAATCTTCAGGCATTTATTACTGAAGGAATGAATGAATCTATAGAGATTCATACATAAAGGCGGATAGGGAAATATTTGAACATTTGAATCAAATTCATGAATCTCAGAAATTGAAATTCAGATTCATCGAATCTCTTTAAAGATTTAATAAGATTCATGAGCCTAAATTACATGTTTCTAGATTTGTTAGTTACCTCGTTCAGTTTTGCACGCACAAGTTTAAAATAATTGTTGAATGTTAAGTTGGCGTGTTTTTTTTTCCTTTTTTGTGTTCTGTTTGAATATCTTTATTTATTGTAATAAATAAAACTATGGCCAAACATGTTCTCCGTTGTCAATTCCTCTGGAATCTACTTCGCAAGTTAGAAAATATCATCATAAAAAATTAAACAAAAATTCAACAAAATGAGTGAAAAGACAAACAATCGAAACGAACGCCGCCGCTAGGAATGGATTCCATCAACCTAACCAAACGTGTTTCATTCAGAGTAAAAAAAAATCTTAACCACTTATTTCACGTAATAATCAATGTAATAGTTTACTGGAAAAGAAACAACCAGCTCCAAAAAACATCTTCCATGTTTGCTCAACCCTGGCCCGGCAAGCCCGAAGGCGAAGGCACATCGCATCGGCACATTATGCGCCCACTTCCCATCCGTTCTGGCCGGGGCTGTCGATTGGTCCCCATCCCCTTTTCGGGACGCTCTCCGCTCATGGCGTCATTCTTGGCGACCGTCAGCATAATTACGTCATACCGCGCCTGCACTCGCCCGATGACGGAAGTCGTTAAACATCCACACACAGCCACAGCGTCAATGAGTCATCTTGGGTCTCTCTCGCATTGCGATGACGATCACGAGTCGCTTGCAGACACAGTACACAGATGTGTCGCTAAAACGCTCACGCACAGAGAAAAATCCGAGCCTGACCTCATTGTGCACCACCACCACCTCCTCCTCCTCCGTGGTGTCTGGTAGGCGTGGGTGGTTGAGTGCATCATGTATGCACTTTTTTTTTAATTTTGTCTCAACATCGCTTTCCCTGCCTTTCCATTGAGAAGCGCAATAAAAGCAATTTATCGTGAATATAAATTAGACCTTACACCACAGTCCGAGACGCTCATCGTCGGGGTATGTACTGCAGTGGGCACAAGATGGACAACACACTGCAACCGTTTCTTCACGAAGCGGGACGTACATTACGAAGAAGCTACAATTTCGGAGCATCTATAGCAGAGCAACTAATAAAAAAAAAAGAATAGCGACCGTGAAGTACATCTGGATTGCCGTTTATTTAAGACGAAACGTATCTATTATTTGAATGCACAATGCTTTGTGGTTTAATCACTACACAGCGGATATAAGCACAACGTTTGAATGTGGTATAGCCTGGTTTCCCTCTTTCTCTCTGTGCCGTGGTTTGGTTTGCTTTAGAGCGCGACAGGCGGATGACTATATGGCGATTAGGGTGTTAGGATCCCGCCGCTGCACACACACATACACACACACACACACATTGGAGAGCTGCGATTGCTACAACCTCTCCCCGCGTTCTACCGCGGCAAAATAGGCTAGCAATGTAACGCTTTCGATCAAACATCGCCGGACTGAGTAAGTGTGTGAGTGTGTGTGTGTGTATGTTTGTAATAAATTAGATACAGTATAGTAATATTATGTGTGTAGGGGGAAAAGGGGATTGTGGTTAATCTTATAGCATTCGCCCAATTCCCACAATAACACAAAAAGGTATAAAATAAAGAGAAAAGAAACCCGCGTCTTTTGTTTGCTTCCTCGTCCCCGGGGCACGGGAGTTCAATCACGGGGATGACAATCTGAGTATCATCCGTTTTGCCTGCAGAGTGGCGTGCCAACATTCAACATGTCCCCTTACTAGCGTCCCTCGGCGGCGTTCATCATGCTGCTGCTGCTGCTGCTGCTGGTGCCCCCGGCGCCTCCGCCGTACGGTCGCATCATTGAGTTTCATATGAGCGGCGAGCTGGAGAGGGAGGTGAGCGCGCTGGCGGTGCTGGTGTTCTGCGGCACCGGCGACTTCTGGTCCTTCTCGTCGAACTCGTCCGTCTGGTTCATCTTGAGCTCGTACAGCACCGCGTTCAGCTTGTTCCACTCGTCCATGCGCGGGTTGGCGAGATTGTCCGCCACGTCGTACACGTGGATGCGGCCCGCCTCGTCCCCGACCGTCACGTGCAGGCCGGACGGCGTCCAGGAGACGCGGTTCAGCGCCGGCTGCCCGTCGACCGTGATCGAGGCGGTCGGCACCTCCGTGTCCTGGTTGAGGTTCCACAGGTCGAGCCGGCCGCTGCCGTCCACGCCGGCAAACAGGGCCGGATGGATCGGCGACCAGGCGACGTCCATCACGTAGTCCGAGTTGTCCTCGAACGAGTACAGCGGCTTGTTGTCCTTCAGGCTCCACAGCTTGATCGTCCAGTCGATCGAGGAGGTGAGAAACAGGTGCCCGAAGTCGGGCGACGACTGGTTGTGGTGGGCCGAGATGCCCGTCACCGGCCCGAGATGCTTCTCGTACGTTTCGCCGATGCCGGACCGGTTGCCGTGCCGGCTGGCCGAGTAGACGTAGCCGTCCTCGCCGCCCAGCACAAAGTTGTTCACCTCGTTGTGCGGGAACGCCATGCACGTGACGGAGATGGCTTTAGACTGGCGGTGCTGCAGCTCGAGCACGTCCTGCGGCTGGGACAGCATGTCCAGGCTCCACGAGCACAGCTTGCCATCGGAGCTGATCGAGATGACGTTGTGCGCGTTCTGCGTGCCGACCATCGACAGACAGTACACCGGTTGCTACAGGAGGAAGGAAAAGCAGGGACGGATTTAGACGAGAAGACCCACGCATGAGAGTAGAAGGTGGCAGCATTGGAATCGGAATCAATTCCTAAGCTAATTCTGGAGTTGAGTCTGCAGCCGATTCCGGAGTTGATTCCGGAATCGATTCCGCCATCAGAATCGGCTCCGGAATCGGCATTGACTTCGGAATCGCAATTTGCTCCGGTAACGGAATCAGGATTGACTCCAGAAATGGAAATAGCTCCGGAATGAGCATCAGTTCTTGAATTGAAATATGAAGTTTCAGAAGCGAAATCAGTCCGGGGATCTCCATGAGAACGGATCGTTTACAAATAAATTTTGATTCTTTGGGGCTATCAATACGTAGCATCATTTGACCCAAACGTCTATTTCCAATTCCAATTCCAGAACCGATTCCGATTCCGGATCCAATTACGATTTCGGAGCAGATTCTGGAATCGTTTCCAAAAACTGATTCCGGACCTACTATCCGGAATCGATTCCAGAACACTTCGGAGCTAGCCGGAAACGATTCCGACAATACTTTATTTTTGAGAGTGTGCAAGGGACAGCGTGTCGAGTGCCGTGTGCTTACCGTGTGCGCGTTGGCGCTCAGCGGCGTCCGGTGGATCGGGGTGCGCTTCTGCACCCGGTTGTCCCACAGCACGATCTGGCCGGAGTAGGTGCCGCCGAGGATCAGGTTCGGGTGAAATTTGGCAAAGCACGTCGACATGACCGCGCTCTGACAGTGGAACACCTCCTCCGGCGTCTGCTTCTTGAACTTGGTGTTCCACACCACCACCACACCGTCCGGCTCGTTCGGTGTCTCCTCGTTGCTGTGGTAGGACGCCACCATCAGCTCGGGGAAGTGCGTCGACCAGTCGAACGACGTGACGCACCGGTTCTTCGACCAGCGGTCGCAGTAGAAGGTGCGGTTCAGCGACAGCCTTGCGTGTGACTTTTCATCGCTGCGGCGCGGAGGGGAAGCAAAGAGACAGAGGGTTAGAAAGAGGCGGAGTGGAAGGGGTTTGGGACTGCTCACTTCATATCGTCCGCCTCGCCGTCGCCGATGTAGTCCGTGTAGATGTCGACCGTTTCGGAGAGTGCCCGCTCCATCACCTTGCCGGCGCGCAGGATGAACCGCTGGAAGTCTTCCGACAGTATGATCATCTGCTTCTGCTCGGCGGAGAGCTCTTTCACTGTTGGCGAGAAAAATAAATTCAAATAAGAGTCATTCCATTCCTGCCACAACCGACCACCACACTTACCCTCCTTGAGGTCTTCCTTTTTCTGCTCCTGCGGCGTGATGGCTGGTGCGACCTCCTTGACCGTCGGCAGCCCGTGGGGGAGGATGCCGGGCGGCAGCTTCGAGTGGAACCCATGGTCGATATGGGTGAGGGAGCTTTCCTCATCGTCACCTTGACCGTCCCCAAAAGTAAGCACTGTATGAGTAAAACTGTTTCTGATCTAGTATTGTCTGGGACACGCAGGGTGGAGGTGTTTTTTTTTTTGTTCAGGGTGGTAGGGGCTTGAGACGACTTAGCGAACTAAAGGGTAGGAGAGAGCTTGTGGTAAAGCCTGGTGGTGGCAGTAGTAGCAATAGTAACAGCGAATCAGTGTCCAAAAAAGGGAAGAACATGCAAACACTTCCGCTTCGCTTTCTCTCTATCTCTATCTCTCTCTTATCATCCATCTCTCTCTCTCTCTATGTAATTCTTTCTCTTTCTTCCAGTTCCCATTTTCTCTCGGCTCCCTGTTTTCCCCTCTACATCACTCCCCAGCCCCGAGACTTGGAGGAGGGGGTAGTAGTGCTCTAGGAGTAGTAGCTTTATTTGTGAATATCAATTGGCATTCTCGGGGTTTTTTTTTGCATTCCATTTCGCACTGGAAAACAAATGAGCATCGGAAAAGTTTACCAGCAGTACACAGCAGTACGAAGTGAAAGCAATTATAATCACGCATTCGCATAGATATGTATGTATAGGAGAGACCAAACACGTGGCATTACAGAGGATATGTACAGAGACAGGGTTTTGCACCGTCGCAGCACTGATTTTTTTTCGCACGCGACAAAAAAAAAAGAGAGAGAGCGAATACACTACCGAACAACGAGTATTAAAGATGCAAAACCAAAAAAATAAAATGTAAAAAAAAAACACATAAAATAAACAAGTCATATCCATGTTCTGTACGATGCTGTTTTGAGAAGCAACGCGGAAGGCAACCTTACAGTACATACAGAGAGAGCATCGAGAAGAAAGTGTCACAACTCGAAAGAAGGGAAAGATGGAAAGAGAATAGATAGTGGAGAGGGAAAGAAAGAGTTCAGAAGTGTACAGAAGGAAATAGCACAGAGAGAAACAAAACTCACACACACGCGCACGCACAGATATAGAGGGAAAATAGATGTAAGGGATTGTGAGAGCAGCAACAGGGCAAGGAGGAGGGAAAGTGTGCACAGACGGATTGATGCGAAAAATATACAACTTTCAGAATTTGGCACCAGATGGCGACTGCTTACACACAAACATTTCACACCTGTTCGACTGGTTTACACTTATTTTGCACATTTGTTGGCAGAATCTGAACTGGATGTTGAGGTACGGCCCTATAGAGCCCGATCTTTATCTTTGTTCTACAATATCAATAGTTCCAATGTTTTTTGAAAATGTTTGCTACAATTTTGAATGCTTGTGGTTCAAAACCAATCTGGAGGATGAGGGGAATACCTCAGATGGCATCTTCGCCAGGCTGCATCTACCAGTGTTGGCTAGTAGCTGGTTCGCTTCAGAAAAGCCAAAAGAAGCAGGTCCACACTTCGCTGGCATAAAAGAGCTAACTTGCGTATGCTTGGGGGAGGACAAACACTCATAATGGAGCCGGCTATCACACAGCTAGGTAAGTTGATTTAGTGTCTGACGGTTATTTACACATGTAAAGGGGCTAAAAAGCGTTCCACTCGCTATGGGTGTGTGAATAAGTTCGATGAATGTTTGCGTATGTGTGCGACCTGTCATCTGCAGCGTAGCAAGGAAGAAGCGAACTTTCCAACAGCGTGTGTGTCACTAGCCCTTGTGGCACTAGGCGGCACGCAGCTGCCACATCATTGCAGGCAGAGGAGAGCTTAAAAGCGTCTTTTTGTGAGGGATGGAAAGGGAAAATGACAGGAGCGATAACATGGATGGTGACGCGGTGTATGATGTTGATGATGATGACGGGAAGGGGAGTTTTTTTTATATGTGAGGAGAAGTTACTAGGAGCTAGTAGTAGTAGTAACAGTGGTGGTAGTAGTAATAGCAACAGTCGTTAGCAGAGGAGGACTTGGTGTTTTCGAATATCTTGGAATCGTGAGTTATCATAACGATTGGAGAGAAGTGGAGTACACTATCTTCACGCTGCAAAGGTTCTGGATGTAAGATCTGGACGAGATCCGAGTCATGTAGGGGGGACCGACTAAGGGAAATAGGCACAATGATCGGTATCTATCGCATCGATATACATGAACATCTTCGTAGCATACGCTAAAGCATTATTCTATTTCTCCACCCATTTTTAGCGGGATATTCAACAAGACAGAGGGAGTACAGGGAGCAGAGAAGAGATAGAAGATAGTAGGTAGAACAGAGGACAGAGCAGTAGACAGTAGGATGCGGTTTGATGCCCACGATAGATGTACACGAAGAACACACAGATATGTTTTTGGGGAAGGGTGCACAGGCAACACATTCGGTGGTGTCAATACTGTATTCTTGCTGCTTTTATAAAGAACGAATGGTAGTAGTAATAGCAATGTCAAAACTTCTTCCCCCCTTTCCGTCATGCATCCCCCGGATGTTTTTTGGATGTAGTTGGCAAGCGCATTGCAAGGTGGTTATGTTTATTCGTATAAGAAAGCTAGATTCAACATTACTACTACTAATTCCAGGACATGGTGAGTTCGGTATGGGTAGCAAGAAAGCGGGTTGATGATGTTGGTCAGTCGACGAACCAGAGAAGTTAGAGCATGAATGTTAGGTTAGGGGACGGTGCATTGCAACACTCAGCACAACAGGGAGGGGGAGGGGGATGGAATAAAGAACACACAGGAACAACATTGCACACAAAGCTACCACAAAACACAAACATGGAGACTCCGACGACACCGTTAGTACCTTCCAAAGTACCTTCCACCGAGAGCGACCTGATTGCGAGGTTGTGGTTAGAAGGTTTGAGTGTTGATGTGTATTAGAACTAGTACATCTAGCTTAACTGTGTGAATGTGTGTGTGTGTGTGTAGCAGTAGTTGGTTAGTATAGTCCAGTGGAGTAGACCAGAGTACAGGGGTTCCCCGGGTTGTCTGCAAACTTCACAGCCACCGCACCACGTGGCTTTTGATTGCATTTAAAATGGAGTTTTTGTTTTTTTGGGGAGCGATGTAGATTTTTATGTAGGGATCCCGCGAGTTGAGAACAGAGATGCCAAGTAGGGTTTATCAATGGTACTACAGCACTACAAAAGGAAGACGAGAACAGGAAGTAGAAAAAGAGAAAGAGACATAGACAAAGATACAGAGACAGAGACAGACAGAGAGAGAGATAGACAACGGACAAAACATGTTCATGATGCGTGGCATCACTCATCACGTTCCCCGGATCACTGTTCACGGAGCAACTCTAGAGCAACACTATGGGAACAAATTACAAAATAGCGAAATAGTTTCATTGAACTATTGAAACAATAGCAATAAATTTTCAACAAGTTTTATTCAGTTACTAAAACGGCTACAGTAATTTAATGAAAAAAAAACATAAACTACAAAAAAAAACCTGCGTAGTAATAAGAGTTCCAATGAACTGGTTTACCTGCACGCATCGATGGGCAAAAATAACGAAAAATAGTAGCAATGTAAAAAAACATCAACAACAACAACAAGGCACACATGAAGCAAAGCCACTAAGCTTCGAAGAAAGAAAGTAAAAACGAAACCAAAACAAGCTATCATTATGTCTGCATAAAATTGCGTCTAGATGAATAGTACCGAATCAAAAGAATTAAAAAAAAGGAAAACATCTATTAACAAAACCAGGATAACAACGTACAAACGACTACATGTGACATTTGTATACGTATCTATTATAGAGAGAGGAAATAAAATGTAACGACAAAAAAAAAAAAACAAGTAAAGAGTAGTTTTGCGCAATTTTGCAATAAAAGTGAATAAAAAAATGAAAGAAGAACAAGAAGAGGAGCAGAGATTAATTTGTGTTGTTATGGCAAAAACCTACCTGTAAACTCATCCTCCCACTCTAAACCGGGGTTAAGATTGTACTCATCTTGAAATGGGAAAAAAAGCTAACTTAAACTTTTGTGTATCTTTTTGTGTTTTTTTTGCAGGGCAGGGCATATAGTTTGTTTGTTTGTTTGTGTGAGCATTTTTTATTTAGGTTTTGCTTCTTCCTTTTAGGGAAAAGAAAAGGCATTTTTAGAGGTTTTTTTTTTAATTTCTTGAAATTTTGAGGTTTTTAGGTATTGAAGATTTAAATTTACATTATCCATTTGTTTTATGAAACGAAAAGCAGCAGATTAGTATCAAACGCTTTAATAAATCTCAATAGCAAATAAGAGAGGGGGAAGTGGGGTTGGTTTGCGGTGTGTGTGTGTGTGTGTGGGCGGATAATAGTATGAGAATGACGGAGTAGTGCTGATTGGTTTCGATACAAAACAAAAAAAAAAAGATATGATAATCGGAAAAATGTGGAGAAAGGGTGGTTGGTGGTTTGCAGCGGGGCCGGGCGGGAAAACATTTCAAACACAATCAGCTAACAGTGGACGCGAAAAAGTTTCACAGCGGCACACAATGGTGCAGACTAAAGAACGAACGCAGCCATATCGTTTCCGTTTCTCGTCTGTTTCGAGGTTTATTTAAGGGGTTGGAAGAGTGACAGGAGCAGGGAGAAGGATATGCGGACAAGGGGGAAGCGTAGAGTGCTTATCAACATTTTGTAAAAATTAGGAAATATTTTGTAAAAAAAAAAAACAAAGTACGTTTCGGGCTTTCTCGCGCTGGACTAGGAAAAGTTTGCCTATCGTTAATAGAAGCGGAAAACCTATTCACTGTGTCAGTATTCTGCTGTTTCCAATAAGAAACACTCATACATTCTAATTGATAGCTATACATACGGAGTAATGTGGGATTGATGAGCACTATGCGTAATTACGTTGGTGTTCAAAATGGCAAAAAAAAAACAAATGCTACCCCAAAATAAAGCTATACAATACAGCTATCCTTATCCGTGTGTATACTGCCACCGAAGGGGGAAGAGGGGCCATTGATTAATCTTAAACATTTCCTTAAACTTGCTAAAACACCTTGGTTACTCGAGATGGATGGGGGATGTGTAGGATGACATTTTCGCGCGCGCGTATGGCATATATAGATGAGCTTGTACTTATTTGTCTACAGTCTACAGTAAGCGACTAGAATGAAGATGATGGCAAGGGGAGGCTGCGACCAAGATCACACGAACAAGCAGGTCAATCCTGACCGGTAGCATTTTGTAGATCGAAATCGACCACCAACAAGGCAACCATCAAGGCTAGCTTATCGCTAAAATTCCGGTTCTACAGAGACGTTGTGAGGTGTTTAAAAATGTTTAAATTCTCTATTCCAGCTCAGCCTTTTCCGAGATAACGTCATTCATTCGACAGGCTGCGTTCTTCTTCTACGGTATTTGAAATGTAAGAAAACCAGAAAATGAGTAGAAATCAATTTAGGAAGGCGTCATGATTGTGAATATCAGGTGTTGAGAAAATAAGAGGAATTTAAAACCAAAAAAATGTTGAACACGAAAATGAAAAACACGGTACCATTTTCCCCGTTTCAAACGGTTAACATAGAAACACGATACATGGTAAGGGAGGAAAAGGGACGAACAAACACACACACACAAAAAAAGGAGTGCCTTTGGCACCATGCAAGTTACCGTTTGGGTTTTCTTATGTAACCTTGCCGCACGATTGTATGATAACGGAAGATAAATTAACGAACAAATCAAACAACACGGTAAAACAAACGATTGCATTTTCAACCGGCAAACCACGCGTGAACCACGTGTACAATCTGTATAAAAAAACGTAAAGGCAATGGGGGGACGTAGAAGATTAAAAAAAATAATACTGGAAAACGATTGTGGTTGGTGGTGGTGGTGGTGGTGTAGCGAAATGAAAGAGACTATAAAATTAAAAACGAAAAATAAAGTAAAAAAAACACGAACAGGTAGTACGAACGGATAATAGTGATTCCCCGCAACAAATAAACAATGAATACTTAACTAAGATAAGAGAAGTAAAATAGGAATATAAAAAAACAACAACAACAACAGAATGAAAAGGGAGAGAAGAGAAATAGAAATAGAGAGAAACAAACAGAGAAACACAAATGGGTGGAGAAACTAAAATGTACTTGTACTATTTAAAAAAAAACGCGGCACGCGCAAGATGGCAGGGAAGGAAACGAGGGGTCGGATTATTGTCTTTATCATATAGTTTGCTGTTTCCGTAGCAAAAGCTCTTCTCGTGGCACGCGCACACGCGGGCGTGGGAACAGGATAAAGCAAATGAGAACAAAACAGTGTTGTTTATATAGTAACTAACGGAACTAGAGTAACACAAACCTACTATCATTTGCAGACAGCAGTGGGAAAGGCAACAGAAAGGTGAAGGAGGGAGGTAAGGGAGGTAAAATGATGACAAAGGAAACAAGATAAAGGTGTGGTAAAAACTCTTGAGGACGTATCTAAGGAATGGATTAGGATGGTGTGGTGTGGTTGTTATAATTGTAGAGCAAAAAGAGGGAGGAGGGGGGCTTGATTTTCTATTTCAACAATAACGATGATTTGGATGGTTTTGAATGCCTTCGATGAAGGGTTTAGGATAGATGAAAGCAGATGATGTTCGATCGCTACGAGTAAAAGAACACTCCTTCAGAGTGGCATAACACCGCCGCCGGGAGCGATGCTAGGAAGCATTGATCTACTCGATTAGCATCGTTGGATGTAGAGGCTTGTGGAGGGGAGGGCGGTACGATGTAGTAGAGATAATAGTAGTAGTAGTAGAAGTAGTAGTAGTAGAGGAAAGGATGTAATGTTACATATATTAATGGTAGCGCAGAAAGGTAGGGCGCGCGTTTGTGTAACGTTACGGGTGACGCGTTAAGAAAAACGGAGGGGTTGAGGGGGGGCCATTTGGCAGTGACAATGTTGGGGAGGGGACGCTAAAACGAATCGCGCTGAAACGCATTACTCACCGTAATAGTCGGTTGCGTGAGCTGTGTGACGTTGTCCGAAGGGCCGTTCCGTTGTTGCAGTCGCCAGCGTCGGTGGTTCCAGTTTGCAGGTTCCAATATTTCCCAGACCAGACACACCGGAAACGAGGGGGAAGGAGGGGAGGGTGGGATGGGGAGAGAGAAAGTTGTGTGATTAGTTTACAGACACTTGACACTGGTAATGTCTTAACATTCTAATGCTGCTAGAGAGCTCCGGCCGGTCGGCCGGTTACGATGTACCAGTACGCACCAGTACAAATGCACAATACACAAGCTGACAACGATAGCGATAACGGTACAACAAATAATGAGAAGAAGAGAAAAAAAAAACCAATGCTAAGACGAAGATGTAGGAGAAGATTTCAAAGATCTATTGCAATTAAGGCTAGAGGTACTGTGTGTGTGTTGTTCTTGCCATCTTTCAGCTTTGTTTTGTATAAAATGCTCCATATTACTAAACTATACATTGAAGAAAAGTAAAAAGAAGAAGAAGAAAACACACACACACACACACACACGAAAGCTATAGGAGCTAAGGCCAGGGGAGCTAAAGAGAGGGAGAGTGAGAGAGAGACATAGGGAACATTGAAACGACAAACCGAAGAGGAAAATAGAAGAACGGAAAGAATAAAGTAACAAATGAGCAAACGCAACCAGTGCTGCAAAATGTCATAGTCAATGTCATAAAAAAAATCTGACTGAAACAAAATCCATGTCAGCGTCACATACTCAATTGTGATAATCAGAGGTGATACTCCAAACGAGTGGTGTGACCAATGCATGCTTCGTGGCATTTTTGCGACCATTGCTTGGTCAGTCATTATGCCATGACTTTTTTTTTAACTGTGATCAGTTCTGCACTGACATAGTCGTGACAAATTCCGAATGAAACAAAATCATGTCAGCGTCAAGAGCTCTACTGTGATGATCAGAGGTGAGACCCAAATAGTTGGTGCGACCATCACACACGCTTGGTGTCATTTTGTGCAACCAACCAATGGCCACTCACATGGTTATGACATTTTCTGTCGTCGATCATCACGATACTCATGAGAGATATGTGGTGCATGCGAGTGGTCCCAAGCAACACACAATGAGCATGATTTCTCGCTCAAATGATTTATCATTCTACCCAACAGACAATCAAAGCAGACAGAGCTAGAAAGAGTGCACATTTTGTTGCTTAGGACCACACGCCAAGTATATTCCAAGAATGTTGTGATTGTCACCGACACAAAATGTCGTGGCTAAGTGTGTGACCAAGAGTTGGGTGCTAAACAAAATGTCACCAAGCATGTGATGGATCCTCCAACTGTTTGAGTCTCACCTCTGATCATCACAGTTGTGTACGTGAGCTGACTTGAACTACGTTTCAGTCATATGTGTTGGTGACTGAAACAGTGGCATTTGGCAGCACTGTTCACAGCCAGAAATGATTATGCTTGTATGCGAGAGTATCGCGGTTGACACAAGCACTCGCATGTCGTCATGTGTCGACATGTCATGACGCACATCCATTGAGTATCAGCAATGAACGCCAAGCTACCACGAATATGTTCATTGTTTTCGTTGGTGAACCAACTCGTGATGCTCATTACATTTTGCAGCACTGAACGCAAACAAGGTAAGCAGCCCAGAAGAGAATAATAAAAAAATAAATTAACAAACTAGGATGTAAAAGCGTATGCTTTTTTTAACACGAAAAACAACGGAAGAAAACAAAATGTGTACCGATCCTATATCTATGCAAGGAAGCAAGGGCGGAGCGGAAAAATAATGGAACATTAACTACTATTTTTCAGGCTCATCAAAATGCTAGTCATTGGTTTTGGCACGATTTTCTGTGTTCGTTTATCGATAGAGGTACACGGTACACAACACGGCTTTCGATTGCTCTTTTGCGTGTACGTTTCGAGTGTATGAGTGTGCGGGTGTGTTTGTATGTGTGTGTTTATATCACATCGATATCATGCTTTACCTTTGCGCGGTCTCCACCAATCCTCCATATATCCTGACAGAGGTGAGGAATGGCAAGAAAAAACTGTATTTGTTATTTTATTTCACTTATTGTCCCACTGGAAGTGTGCCGAAGGCAAAGCGGGAAAAGAGAGCGGCTGGTGGAGCGGGTGGGGAGGAACACTGTTTTAGAACGCTTTGGGAGGCGAAGCGCGCGGGACAGTGGAGCGACAGTGGAGCCAGACTGGGATAAAAATTATTGTTTTTTTAATTTTAAGATTTGAATGCGGGCAGTATATTTTCGGCTTTCAAGTAGATAAAATGGCATTAAGAAAGCCAATTGAAGATTAATTTCAAATGTAAATAAAGCGTGCCCTATCATATATACCGTGAAGTACCAGCTTTGTCGTTCAAATTTTAATTAATTCGTTATTTTTAACGGTAATGCGACTTTGGCCGTATTTTACGTTCTTTTCTTGTGGCTTATGATTTTGTTTGGAATTAATTTCACCGAAACATTAGTCTTTGGAAGGTCCTAAAATATAAAAAAAAACAACATATATTGCATTAAATTGTACAATTATACACTGTACAATAGTAAAGCGAATACACTGTACCACCACAACTGTTAGAAAACAACAAAACTTTACTAATTACGTAAAATTTACGCAAACAAAATGGAATATAGAAACTGTTTCTTCACTAACAAGTATTAAGATCTATAAAGCTGCCTTCCACTGTGCGTTGGTGTCCCCCAGCCCAGTCCCGGGGGGCGGGGAGGAGAGCGGAGTGGGTTGGACGAACACGGACATTATCGGGCGGATGGCAGGCGGGCGGGCTTTTCATCTCTCGCGTCGGTAAGCGAAACTCCTGCCAAAGCTTTTCCGGGCGGGTGCATTTGTCCTTTGACAAAAACGAAAAACCGGCAAAGTAAAGGTTTGACTGTTTCCTGTTCCTAAACCTTTCGCAAATCTGCAGACCAGAGACTCTCTCACTCTCTCTCTCGCTCTCCTTTATCTCTCTCTCTCTCTCGTTTGTATATCAAGACGGTATGACCGGGGACAGTAGGGATGGGGCTGATTTGATGTTTGTATGCGCTGTGCCGGTAACTGAGTCCATTTTTGAACAAATAATCATTAACTATTGCAGCAGAATTAGATTTCTATTTGTTTTCATTGCACCAAACTAGCTCATTTTGCAGCTGCGTCCTGGTAGGGGAAGGTATGTAGAGACGAACACTGCGGGTAAGGCGGACACTTCTCATAAATGCATGAAAAAGATAATTTTCGAAAAAATCAACAATGCAACATTTAAATTCAAAGCAAGACAACACATTTGAGAACATTTTCGGCATAATGTATATGCAAAATTGGTTGAATTTACTGGCGAAAGAACGAGAATAAAACTAATAAAACAATATTGTTTTCTGGTGGTTTAAACATCCTGACACCCAAGCGGGAAAGACGGACACTCTGTCGTAGGGAGAGAAGGACACCGAATTCATTGATTTATTTTACATTTCATATCGATTGCTACTTAATATATTTCATCAAATACCTTAAATAAATATATTTAAAGGATATAAACCATCCAGCAACTAGAGCAAGCATGGAAATAAGCGAGAAACGGCACACCAGTCAAAATAGCAGCCATTCGCTACGCTATTACTCTCGCTCGACGCCGATGAAATTTTAATAATGCAATAGATTCCACATTCTACGATGTATTGGAGAAGCGGTGCTTACGATTCTCAAAATTCCCCACTGAATGAAACGCCGTTGCAATTGGCCAAGAATTGGTTGACGATCGTACCAGGACGTGGAAAACAATGGGATGTGGGATGGGATAAACCTATTCAATTTCCAACGTTTTCTAACGGTGTCCATCTTTCCCATATCAGGTGTCCGTCTTACTTCAAAACTGCACGAAGAAAACCATATTTCGTGCATAAAAAACACATAAAAATCAAAACTTGAAAATTTCAAACACATATTCTGATAAAACATGAATGTAAGATAATGTATGCCCATTTTCATGGTCGTTGCATTTATATATCTCAAGATTTTTAACATCTTCATTAACGTGTCCGTCTTTATCTACCTTCCCCTATAGGAACTAGCGTTGGGTTTAATGAATCTTTCATTGAGATTCATTCATACGAATCTTCAGCGATGAGTGATTCGAATCTCGAATCGACTCTTTAAAGATTCATTAATTTCTAAAGAATAATGAATCTCGAAGGATTGAATCTCGAAAAATAAATAAATCTTCAAAGGTTCATAAATTCATAAAAGTTCATACATCTCCAGGGATTAATGAATCTTTAGAGATGTATGATTTTCAAAATATTGTATTTGCGCGATCCCACCTAACGACATGCCCGTCGTGGGTTCAAGCGTCGCATGGTCCGTCTCCTCGTAGCAAAATAAACTATCCGGCTGCGTGGTACTTGCCAGGAAGTCACGAAAACTTGCCTTGTTGCTACGCCAAGAAGAAGAATAATGAGCAGCTCAAGCTCTATGAATCTCTGGAGATGTATGAATCCGTGATCCGTGAGAGATCCGTGAATCTTTCGAGGTATATGAATCTTTTGAAATTCATGAATCTTTCGAGATTGATGAGTCTTTCGAGATTCATGAATAGTTGGAGATTTATGATTTTGTTGGAGATTCAAGAATATTCGCGAATGAGATTCAGATTCATTGAATTATTTAAAAATTCATTCAGATTCATGATTCTGAGTCAGATTTACCCAACACTAATAGGAACACGAATTACAAAATGAAACAGATGTTTGAAAAATTCCTCGGTTGGTTTCGATCATAATATTTTTTTTTTAATAAAATGCCCAACCATTTAAAATAGTTTCCAACAACAGTTATTGAGAGTATTGCGACAAAAATAGAGTGAATTTCAAATGCATTGTTTTATAGGGGATAGTATGAGTGTAGATGTGTTTGAGTGTGTGTGATCCAAAGAAAACGCTTGGAAGATTGGGAGCGGTGGCGGGGGTGGGGACAAGGGTGCGGAAATCGATAGCAATCGATCGCCCAATTACACTTACCGTCGCGCTCGTGACCGCCGGAGCTGTTCGTTTGTGTTTGCTTCGAGTAGACGACCGTCTCCTTCGGGGGAATGTTGGTGGCCTGCACCGATACCAGGCACAGGTTGACCGGCTTCTTGCGATAGCTGGCGACGAACGGGAGCGGAAATGGAAAGGGTGCAACACCGTTTAGGATAAAGGTGCAAACGACACGGGAAAAGGGGGGAAAACCATACCTCGCACCGTTGATGCTGGGCTGCAGGCTGGCGTCGGGCGTGTGGGTGGTGGACTGGTCGGAGGTGGCCGAATTGACCGAGGACAGCGAGGACAGCACCTCGGACACGGGCGCCACACCCAGCGACGAAAGCATCTCATCCAGATCCCTGTACAACGGGCAAAGAAGAAGAAGAAGAAGAAGAAGAAGAAGAAGAAGAAGAAGAAGAAAACACACAGTCCATCAGCACAGTGTAAAGGGTGGCCAAGCGTGTGCGGTGGGCGCCACTCACTTCCGTGTGCTGGTTTCTGAGTGGCCCAGCTTGCCGGACGCCTCCTCCAGATCCTTCTGCTCCTTCTCCTTCCGCCTGCGGTCCTTCTCCTCGCGGAGGGCCTGCAGTTTGGCCTTCTTCCGCTCCAGCTCCGCCTTACGGTTCATCTTGGAAAGTTTCGCGAGTTGCTCTAATTGCTCCAGCTTTCACAGCTGGAAGAAAAAAAAAAACATCATTATTGGTACGCGTGTACATGCGTGTGTGTTTGCTAGGGTGCACTAGCAGGTGTGTAAAACTAAAAAACAAAAACACAACAACAACAAAAACTGTATGGCGCAGTGAAAGAGTGTCTGCCGAAAAAGCCGATGACGTCATTTTGTCATCGTTTTTTCGAGCGTTTCTTTTTCTTCTCTCTTTTACTTTTTTTTTCGTGTTTCGATTTGTTGGATTCGGTGCAAAAGCAGCCAGCAGCCAGCAGCAGCAACGACAGCAGATAGAGAGAAGATAGAAGAAGAGGGATGTTGCAGAGGCAGGAGTACAGAAAGCGAAGCAGAAAAAGGCGAATGGCAAAACGTTAGACTATTTGTGTGTGTGTGTGTTTGTGTGTTTGTGTGTTAATGTGCGTGTGGATATGAGTGGATTGTGACTGTTTGTTAGTAGAAGCAATTCGGTAGGGGTTTTTTTTTCCATTACTACTGGGAGCACTCACATTTTTTGTTCCACCACGCGAAGGAAAAGTTTAAGTATTATTTGCTTTAAAATATGTTAAGAGGAGATGAGTTTTCGCCCTTTGGTTAGACACTACCCAATGGGGAGGGGGGTGTGTATGAGGAGGATGGGGTTGATGTAGTACGATTTTTAACAGTTAGGTCAGTTGCGTAGATTGCTCTCTTCTCTCTCTCTCTCTCTCTCTTGCTCGCTTTCGTAGCCACCGCCTTGATGGGCCAGGTGTGGGTGGGTGGGTGATGCACAAAGTTGCCACCTCAGTACCGATTCCCTTTAGAAGGAAGATGGGGTTGGGCAGGGGAGGCAACCCCTATTTCTTCTTCCTCTTCTGGAGAGGTCGGCACCTCCTTCCGGTGAGACTTTCCCGTAACCTGCTTCGGTGGCAAAGCGGTGCGATGTTATTCACATTCCACCGAGATGATAGAAGAGCCAAGATGCGTCATTTGTTGATCGGGACGTGGACGTGATTTTGGGGATTGAAGAGCGAGAACACCCGGACACACACACACACACACGCGCGTACAGAGACACACACAGAGAGAAGGGCGTTTGCGGTACACTTTCGGAGGCTCCCACCGAGTGGTAGGAGGGGTCGACGACAAGGCAGGGATGATGCAGGGATGATCTGATCGTGTTAGTACACCACTACAGGAATGGAGGAAAGGTGGGGCAATGAGCGGACGAGTTGTGAAGTGGTAAACGATACTGATTGCTGCCTTTATTCCGGCAGCAGCCGAAAGCTGGTAGGTTGGTTCAGTACCCGAGCTGGTGAAGAAAAGCGGTTCGGCGTGATTGCGCACTTTCACTCCGTTTGCGTCCGCACGGTTGCACTTCGAGAAAAATTTTGCACCACCAAGCGCACGTACGCACATGCACAAACACACACACATGCACGCACACAACACATGCTCACTGAGGCAGCCCGATTATTCGCACCACCACGGACCATCCGCATTCTCTGCACGATATTTGACGTTAAGAGCGTTTATACCGCCCGGTTGGTAGCTCCCACTGTCACCGAGCACAGTGCCGTGCACACAAAAGGCGGCATGGCGCACATGGAACGATAGCACAGACCAAGCGAAAGGTGTTTCTTGTGCTTTTGAGGTTACTGTATCGTTCAGAATGCATTTATTGTGCGGGTAAGTTTATTCCTAGTTCTCACAGTCCTTTCAAGAAACGTTTCTTTTCTTATTCGGCCATAATATTGTGAGCAGTACAGTCTGTTCCCAAGTTACGCGGCTTGTGCGTTCCCGAGGAATCAGCGTAACACGACCCAAGCGCCACAGATTAAGCTTAAACGACTGGAAAATTGAATATCCATATAAAAAAATGAAAGCTCCACAGCTTCATTGGTTTGATCAATAGATGGCGTATTACAACTCATCATTATATTGCTATCCTGTTCTTGCAATATGTTTCGACAAGTTTCATCTTATCATGACCTATATAGCCTTATAACTTTCTGAGCAAAAATCTATGTGAATGGTCGTGTGGTCAGATACGTGGGTATCAACACCAACGACCATAACTCAATTCTCACTTGCTTCAGTACTGGTGGTTTCCGTTGGAGTTTAGTAATTAAACAATTGTATCGCCGTTCTAGTTCTAGCGATGCATAACTTCAATGCGAAACCATACAACAGTACAGAGGAAATGAGAAAGCTCTCCTCCAAGCGATGAAGCTCAACTGGTTGGGTATCCCACCAACAGAGAGCGCCACCAGCTTTTTTTGCTATTTTTAGAATGAATGAGTCGTTTGGCGTCTGCTAAACGAAGTCTTTCTATATTCCGTTTAGGTAGAGAACTTGAGTCGTTTAGAAGCCGTTTAGTGGTCGTTTAGTGGATTTGTGGCACTTGGGGAATATCAGCGTAAGTCAAATTTCGCGATTTTCGGCCAAAACAAAATTGATGACTCCGTAATTTTTATTTAAATTATAACTTTTGCACACTTATTTGATACGGTACGTACCGAACATTCTGATGTTTTTGGCTTTTAAGTGGATTAGATTTATTAACAAAAATGTAATTTGTACTGCATTGGTCAGTCTTCTTCTTCTTCTTCTTTGGCTCAACAACCGATGCCGGTCAAGGCCTGCCAACCCTCTTGTGGGGTTGGCTTTCAGTGACTTATTGATTTCCCCCCATAGTAGGATAGTCAGTCCTACGTATGGCGGCACGGTCTATTCGGGGCTTGAACCCATGACGGGCATGTTGTTAAGTCGTACGAGTTGACGACTGTACCATGAGACCGGCATTGGACAGTCATTGAAGCAAATTATATTGATTTGACGTTTGATCGGTCAAATTTAGAAATCCACGCATCTCCGAATAAATAAGAACCGTTAGTCGAGAACCGCGTAACTCGGGAACCGACTGTATGTATGCATTATCCGAAACTTGCATGCAAATCGAACCGAATTGGTATCTGAGTTTCATTGTAGTCAAACTTTTTTTTAAGTGTGATTGACAATATTTTAAATTATTTAGGGCAACATGTTGGAGACTATCTATCGAACAAATTTTAATCGTTTTGATAAAAATTATCCTAACTTTTTTTAATTTAATACATACTAGCCCAATCACCTCAGATAAAGCTTAAGCGACTGGAAAATCAAATATTCATAGAAAAAACACACACAAAAGCTTCACTGCTTTGCTCAATAGATGGTATATTATAACTCATCATTATATTGCTGTCCTATTCTTGCAATGTGTTTCGATAAGCTTCATTTAATCATGACCTTTACAGACTTCTAACTTTCCGAGCAAAAATCTATAGATACGTGGGTATCAACACCAACGGCCATTCCTCAAACCTCACTTCATTCAGTTCTGGTAATACTTATAAGAATTTAGTATTTAATCAATCGTATCGCCGTTCTAGTAGTAGTCGGTACAACGAGTAGTCGGTAGAGGCTGGGGAGATTCACTTAAATGGCATAATTTTTTATTGTTCAAGTTTTGTCGATTCAAAGTTGACAAGCCATTTTAGCTAAAGACAATTTGTCAGGCTGGAAATTGATGAATCGACTAGCGTGTTTGGCTCGGATGATTTGTACTGTCAATTTTGTTATAAAAGCTGACAGATAGGCGAGATAATCGCGGTTCGTGTGTGGACTCATCCGAGGTCTGGTGACCATTGAATGTGTCAAGATGAAATATTTGTTATCAACTTGCGAATCAACATGGTTTATGCAAAATAAAATACAAAACTCGTTTCTCGACACGAGTTTCCAAACAAATCCACCAGAAAAAGTAAAAATAATCGGTTCGCGCTACCGCGAAAATCTCAGCAATACCGAAGTTGGGTATCTCTGCGAAACAGCAGGCGCGATAGGAGGCACGGATGATTTGACAGCTGAACTGTTTTACAACTGTTATAAATAAGACGCGAATTTCGCGGTACCGCGGCGATCTCGGTTCCTGTATTTCCAGCCTCATAGTCGTGATTTGTGTCACTTCCGTGGCCTCGCGCCTTTTTATTCAACACTCGCGGATATAGAGGTTATGTTATTTGTTTTGTTTTGTTGAATAGGACTTGCACTATTTAATTAATTTAAAACTAAATGCTTCATACCCACTTCGTGTTATATCCAAAAATCCTTGCCAGAAGTCTCTGTTTAAAAAAAACAACATCAAACACCCATCGTTTGGTTCGGTGAACATTTCGTCCAAGAAGTGAGCCCGCAGCTATATCACAACCTGACAGCGCCTTAACACGGCACGAATGTGTCTGTGTGTGTGTGCGTAGCTGTCAGTCGGGGTCTTGTTTGTAGAAAATCGCCCTCGAGCAGCAAAGGCGAACGAAACGAAGGCAAGGAAGGCAGACAAGGCAGGCAGGCAGTGCGCGGAGCAGAAAGAAAAGAAACCAGCAACCAGCAAGAACGTTCACCGAGCGATTCCGTCTCGGCAAGTCCGAAAATAAAGACCGAAAATTCCTGTGCCCAGCGACGAACGCGGCACGGTTGCAGCGTACACCACCAGGGCCCGCAGTGTAGCAAAAGACACACAAAAAAAACCCTCCTCGGGAGTCGGAGGAGGCAAACAGTAAAAAAACAAAAAAAAAGGCTTCTCAGTTTCCCCTCGATCGTGCGCAAGGGGGGGGGATAGGCGCTGGTGGCTGGTGGGTGTCGAGGAGCATCCTCGTGTGTCTCGAAAAACTCGCGCGTGTTCTCGGGTTTTTGTGTGCACGAATGATTGCACCCAGGGCCCGTTCGTCCGGCCTCGGAAACGCGCGTACGACAATCGACGTCGCCGAGAAGGCATTGACTTGCTTCCGCTGCAGTGCGCGAGGTCCCCGGGACGACTAGGACAGTATTGCGTGTGTGTGCGTGTGTGTGCGTGTAATAACAGTGCCTCCCCCCCGCAAGTGCAAGAGTGCCCTCGCGCCGCTCCATTAGGATATGGCATCGGTCGCTCGGAAGCTGCCATCGAAACTATGTGAGTGTATGTGTGTGAGAGAAGAAGGCAGAAAGGGAAGGGGAACGGGGTGGGGTTTTACCAGAGCGGGGCAGTAGCAGTGGGCACATCTGTTCGCAAAACCGGTGGTTCCGTGGTGTCGTGACGCGGCCTTCCCACCTTCCTTTGTCGAGCGGGCGCAGCTGTGCGATGCGAAACACCACCCCGGGGAGAAACCGCCCCCTCCCTGGAAAAGGGTGGAAAATTTCCTCGATCAAAATCAAGCCATCCCTGCCTGCCCGCGCGCCCGAGCGAAGAAGCATCTCCTCGATCAACACACCCAACGCGATCACCACAACGCAGACGCAACCCACCCACCCACATCCGCGCACGGCCACGGGGTCTGGCCTCCATCGCACGAGCTCGTCACACGATACCGACACGGTGTGTGTGTGTGTGTGTGTTGGTGCAGCGCGCGTACCAAGGTTATGTGCCTCTGTACCAAATTAGGCATAATGGTCGGAACGATTGAACGTCACACCGTCTCTGCTCCTACTCCAAGACGGAACCCGATGCTCTACTCGAGGGACAAATCCCCACCCCTATTGGGCAACCTGTTTCCGGGGGGAATGATTGCCTGTTTTACTAAAAATTTTCGCTAATTTATATTTTTATGTTCTCCCTCTCCATTTGCATGCTTATTTCCACCCGGCGCAGATGCTATCCAAGCCCATAGCAGCAAAGTAACATGCCTGGATATTGGAGAGACGGGACGCGTGCTGGTCACCGGAGGGCAAGATCGAAACATAAAGCTATGGACGTTCGGTGACGAGAAGTGTTTTATGGTAAGCCAGTCGGACCAGTCGGGCGTGTGTCTCGTTATTAACTTGCCGTTGTCGTTTGCACTTGCACGCGCACCATCTCCAGACCCTGCCCGGCCACAACTCGTCGATCGATTGCGTAAAGTTTGCCTACTCGGATGACTTCGTCTACTCGGCGGACGATACCGGCGTGATCAAGCGCTGGAACCTGAACGCGTCCGACTCGATCTCACTGTTCGGGCACATGAAGAGTGTGCGGACGCTCGACTTTTACCCGTACAGCGACTCGTACCTGGTGTCCGGCAGCAACGACACGTCCATCCGGCTGTGGGACGTGCGCGAGAAGGTGTGCATCAAGCGGTACCGGGGCCACATGTCGCACGTCAACTCGGTCAAATTTTCGCCCGACGGTTCGTGGATCGCTTCCGCCGGCGCTGAAGGTGGGTGTTTTGCATGAAACTAGTGGTGCGAGCTCGGAATCGGATTGCTACCCGATGCCTATTCCGGAGCTGATGCCAAGGATGGCTCAGGATTAAAATCGGCTCCGAAATCGGAATCGATCTGGGATTCGCAATATGTTCGCATTGACTTCAGAATTAGAATTAGCTCCAGAATGAGAATCAGTTCTAGTGATGGGTAAAGTTGGCAAAAATCCGGAAGGTGGCTCCGCCCAGCAGTGTCCGTAGTCGTTTGGAATCGTTCGGAATCGCCCGGAGTCGTCTGGAATCGGTTGGAGTATTTCGGAGTCGTCCGGAATCGGTTGGAGTTGAAGTAGTCCGCAGTCGGCCGGAGTTGGCTTTCGAAACAATGGCCTGATTACGAAGTGCTTGCGCAAAGCGAAAGACAGAAAAAAACACAAGGAAATTAAATATCTGTCACAAGCATATTACACGGGAAGGTTCCTGTTGACTCCGACCGACTCCGATCGACTCTGGGCGACTCCAAAAGACTCCGAATGACTCTGACTCCGGACGACTCCGGGTAACTCCAACTCTGGACGTCTCCGACGACTCCGGTCATCTCAAGACGACTCCGATACCGAACGACTCCGGACAACTCCGGACGACTCAACACGACTCCAAACGACTCCGAAAGACTCTGGACAACTCCGGACGCCTCCGAACGACTTCGGACGACTCCGGGCAACTCCGACTCCGGACGTCTCCGACGACTCCGTCCATCTCAGGACGACTCCGGACGACTCTGGATGACTCCAAACGATTTCGACGGACTCTGGACGACTACAAACAACTCCGGACGACTCCGGGCAACTTCGGACGACTCCTACTCCGGGTGGAACTAGCAGTTCGGATTTTACCGGAGTCGGAATCTGACAAACAATAGCCGGAGTCGAATCGGAGCCGTGGGTGCGCTCCAAAGAGCACACCACTAAACATTTCTTGAATTGAAATTGAAATACGAAACATCATTTGATCCAAACGCTTAGTCCTATTGAGATACCGAAACTGACTCCGTGTTGAAGCTAATTCTGATTTTGGAGCCTATTCCGATGCCGGAGCCGTTTTTGATTCAGGAGCCAATTCCGGAGCCGATTTCGGAACCGATTCCCGAACCATTTTCGAAGCCGATTCCGGAACCATTTCCGGAGCCGATTCCGGAACCATTACCGGTACCGATTCCAGCACCAGTTCCGGAGCCAATTCCGGAACCATTTCCGGAGTCGATTCCGGAACCATTTCCGGAGTCGATTCCAGAACCATTTCCGGAGCCGATTCTGGAATCGATTCTGGTTCGAGTTCCGGGTAAAATTTCGGAACCGATTCCAGTTCCGGTGCCGATCTGGAACTGATTCCGGAATCGATTCCAGAAAACTTCGGAGCCAGCCTGAACTGATTCCGACTAAATTTTCATTTTCCCATCACTATATGAAGCAGAAACGAAAGACTAGACTAGACAAGAAAAATAAAATTAACACCTAAACTATCTTTGTTCTGTTGCTGCGTTTGTGTTTGCAGGAAGTGTCATCATATGGGACATTCGGATGAGCAAGCTGTTTATGGAGTTTACCGAGCGGCAGACGCCGGCCACCTGCGTCAAGTACCATCCGACCGATCTGCTGATGGCGGCCGGCCGCAGCGACGGCACCGTTGACCTGTACGATCTCGAGAAGCGCCAGCTGATCACGCAAACGCCCGGCGCGGGCGGTGGCGGGGGAGCAGGAGCTGGCGGAGGGGGTGGCGGTGGCGGCCAGCCGGTACGGTGCGTCACGTTCGACGAGAGCGGCAAGTGTCTGCTGGTCGGGACGGCCGCCGGCATTACCGTAGTCGGGTGGGAACCGGACCGCGAGTACGACCGGATCGACTCGAACTGGTGCCAGCTGGGCGACATGAAGATTGCCGGCACGAAGCTGCTGTTCGGCACGTACGAGGACGCGTCGGTCACGATCCACGCCGTGCCGCTCGGGCAGCTGCGCGCGTTCTACAACCCGCAGAACCCGCAGCCGCCCACGTTCACCCACAACCAGACGTCGCGCAAAAGCTTCAGCAGGGGCAGCGGCAAGGTGCGGCTGTCGATTGGTGGCGGTGCGGGCGGTGGCCCATCTGCCGGACACTCGTCGGACGCGGGCCAGGACGGCGAGCTGGGCAGTGGCAACGGGGGCGGCATGTCGCCCAACTTGAACATCGAAATGATCGACGAGGAGGACGCAACGTACGCCGGGGGCAGTGCGTTCGAGTTCGATGTGCCGGCCGGCCACCCCAAATGCTCGCTGGAAGCGATGGGCAATGGGGGTGGTGGCAGTGCCGTGGCCGCCGGGGGTGCGCCGACCGTCCCTACCGCCATGCCAGCCTTCCCGGCGGGACCGGGCGAGGGCGTGGGCGGGCCGGCCGCCGTCCCGCTCGTTAACAACCACTATCTGGTGCGGGAAGAGATGCACATGTACAATCTGAACACGCTCGACTACTACCCGCTGCCGAAGGGGCTCGTGCCGGAGCCGGAAAAGGAAGACTTCCCGGTGAACAATGCGCAGCCGCCGGATTACGCACCGAAGAGCGCCAGCCAGCCCGGAACGGCCGGGTACGTGAACGGGGGCAGCGCCGGTGGCGGTGGATCGGCCGCGGGCAAGGTCACTAGTCGGGTGGGCGCGTCCGGGCGCGCGTCCGCCAGCGGCGGAACGGACCAGCGCCGGCCGGGCAGCATTCACGGCGGGGTGGGGCACAGCCGCTCGGCCGGCAATCTGGTGCGCCGGCTGGCCACCTCGAAAAGCACGCTCGAGCTGAACAAGCTCCCCTCGGACGAGACGTACACGTTCAAGAAGCCGATCAGCCGGGGCAGCTCCCCGATCCGGCACCAGCATGCGCACGCACCGCCGTACCACGGGTCCGGCTCGAGCTCGAGCAAGATACAGCGCAGCGAAAGCAGCGCCCTGATTACGACCAATGCGGCCGCCTCCCTGCGCAATGGCGGCGCATCCAATGGCGGCGGTGGGCCGACACGGTCGCAGCACAACGCGAACGTGAAGGTGCAGATCCTCACCAAACCGGTACGGTCGAAGACGTCGCTCGACATTCGCCACCACGCTGGACGTACCACGGCGGCGGCTGCGTCAGGGGCAGGAGGCGCCGGAGCACCATCCGGACCGGCGAGTGGACTTTACGGTCCGCAGCGCGGTGGTGGTGGAGCGCACGGTGCCGGCGGTGGCATCGACGCGCTGATGATGGACTACGGCAGTGCCAGCGGTAATGTGAACGCGCTGATGCTGGACCAAGCGACCGCCTCCGCCACCATCCTGCGGTACGGCGGCGGGCACGAGAGCTCGAGCATGGAGTACGAGATACAGGTGTTGCGGAACGAGCACGACACGACGCTGCAGGCGCTCTGCAACCGTACCGCGCTGCTGTCCGCGATCCGCAACTACACCAAGTCGGGCGACGTTACCGGCGCGCTCAAGGTGGCGGTGCGGATGAACGATCAGCACATACTGGTCGACGTGCTGGGCGCGATACTGGAGAAAACGTAAGTGCCGGGCAAGACGGTGTTTTTTAGTGTTGTACATTCTGTTTGCTAATGCCATCTGTTTTGTATGACTTTTTTTTAAATTGCAGCTCGCAGTGGACGCTTGACATGTGCGTGCTCTTACTGCCAAAGGTGTACGATCTATTACAAAGCGAGTATAAGTTGTAAGTATTGTTTTTTTCCTTCCAATAATGTAACCTCTCGCCTCCTGTTTTTTTTCCGCTAAAAATGCTGTTCCTTCGCATTGATTGTCGGCATGTTTTCTAAACAGCGAAACGAAGGTTGATTCTGTTTTTTTTTTGCATTTTTTTAAACTGAAAGATAAGAACAATGGAAAAACGTACCTCTAATGATCTCATGCATTGAGAATAACAAAACAAGAGTTTTTTTTTATAATTAATCTTAAACGCTTCGGAAGAATAGTACAGTAAAATCTGGAACAAAGAAATTCTTTATAAGAAAAAAAACAACGATTGGACCAATCACATGCTTGGTAACATTTTGTTAGCATTCAACCCTTGATCACTCACTTGGTCACGATATATTCTCCCAATGATGATCACGATATCAACAAAATGAGCATACTTTCTCGTTCTGTATGCTTTGAGCACATTAGAGCTAGTGACGCTGACATGATTTTGTTTCAGTCGATATTTGTCATGACTATGTGAGTGACATTTTTCAAAACTGATGATTGTAAAAAAAAGTCATGACACAGTGACTGACCAAGCGTTGGTCACAAAAATGTCTCGAAGCATGCATTGGTCACACCAATCGTTTTGAGTATCACCTGTGATCATCACAATTGAGTACGTGACGCTTACTTGTTTTTTTTTCAATCAGATTTTTTATGACATTGACAGCTACATTTTGCAGCACTGGGTACAAGAATAGAGCCAATTTGGTAACAATTTGCTTCAAGCATTGAAGTCTCCACCTATTTTTAGTTCAGTGATAATGAAGTATTTATTATCTTTGAGCATTGTTTAGCATCTGTAGTTATGTTTCCTAGGGGGCCATTGCTATCATATATGATAGCCAGGGTTTACTGCTTTTTAATCGTAATTTCTTCTACAAGGTAAAGCATATTATCATTAAATTTAGTTAAAAGATAAAAAAGCTAAATGACCTTATTATGAATATCGTTTGGCAAATAATTATTTTCCCCTTTCGAGAATATATATAAAAATACAGTTCCTTTGATGAATATGTCTTAGCCACATTCTAGGAATATTGTGAATTTCAAACCATCTAATAGATAGCAAATATAATTTAATTGAAATCCACTCGATGTCAACCAACGGCGCTCACATGATCCTTACTTCCATTCCATTAGTGAAACATCTTGTTCAAATCAAATCCCTACACAGCATAATATTGTTCCATTCCTGATTTGAATGAATTTTGAATTCCAGAATGGCACATAAAAACAACAAGAAAAAAAAGCCATTTAAATTCATTATTTTTATCGCTTTTTAGTTTGATGATGTACAATAATATTTCCCACACCTTACATCACTTTTTTGTTTCGATGATGTACAGTTACATCTCCCACACATATCTACATCATATGTGATAGCCATAAATGTAAAAATGTAAACATAAAGTGCTTCGACGGCCCCCAGGGAAACATAAACAAAATTGTTCTGGTGGCACTCAATGCAGTTCAAAGCTAACAGTGTGTTTATTATCCCAATCTTAACACTCAGCAAGCATGTAAGACATGTGTTAGTGACATGTGACAATATGTTTGTTAAGAACAGCACAAGAGAGAATGTCAGATAAGTGATAGTTTTGTCATCTAGTTCGTTAAATGCAAGGTTCCATCCATAATCCATAATATTGGCACATTTTCGAATAAAAAAAGTGTCTTGCAGTCTTTGCATTGCATTCTTTGGGATGCAATCCCTGCATCTCAACTAGAATTTTTGGCGTTCGACCCCAAAAAAACTAACTATAAAATTCTAATAGCATTCGAGCAATAAATCGTTTGTAATCGAATTGGAAAATGGAATTCTGCAATACCACACAAATTTTGCAATTCCTATTGATTTTTTTTGTATTCAGAAGAGTATTAGACCATAATGCTATTTACACTATGTTTTACCAAGAAATATTACCTAACAATAATTTTGTAATAATATTTTTTTTTTACATTTCCGCGAGAACCTCTGTGGCAGAGCAAAGTAAAGTATTATTTATTTCGAATAATGTAATATTCCTCCTTTTGGGATGTTACACACTATAGTTTAAAGTATTTGTGAGGTATCTTTAAATCTGTAGAAATTCACGTTCTTTTTTACTAAAACAATTCAATACCCGAACAATATATTGATTGTATTAAAGGATAAAGTGAGTCTTCGAACAAAAAAATGAATCCAACTGATGTTGTTGCACCACTTTTAAACACCTAACACGTCGTGATATATGTCGAATAGGGACACATTTCTAACAAAATGAAACAATATTTTTAGACAACAAACTACAAAAAAAAATTAAATCCTTCGTACAATTACTTCAGTTAAGAGTGTGACGGCTAAAGCAGTATCTTCAGTATTTTCTCCGTATGTAAAATACCTTTGCGTGTGTACACTCAGTTGGGACAATCTAATTTGTGTTTGAAAAGAAATAAGTTATGGTTATTAACAATAATAACTATTTAAAAAAAACTATGTGGCTTATTCTATTCTACTACTCGATTCGAGTCGAGAAATTTGACTCGATGCTTGTTGTTGGAATATCAGTCCAACCAACGCTCGGAGAAGACTTTAAAATATACTTATAAAATTGGAACCTTAGTCAAAAAGCAAGGAATTTCCTGATAGAGATAATCATACGAAATGATGTATTCTAATTGGTCTATTAAATTTGGTTTGATTGGCGTTTAAATGACATTTCTTCAATTAATTGCAACACACATCACATCTAAATTCTTCATAGCTAGCAAACCTAAATATGTTTCTTCAAAACTGCCACAACATCGATTTCGATCCATTTCCCGCTACGGGTTTGATTTCGAGACAGGCTTGAATCGACTTTGGAATCGAAAGAACGCGTAGACGCTTTCAGGGATAAAGCTTCTACTCTCCAAACTTGACACTCCTTCCTACAATCTACGAAAGCCTCGAAATCGCATTTCGGAGCGAGAGCGAGTTTAGAAGCAAAGTGGACCTAATTTCCTTAGCAACATTCATTTCGACATCTCGATTGCCGGAATAGAATAGCCCTGTATGCCATTGCTTATATCATAAAACATGTGGTGGCTATACTCGCCAGCGATGAACTAAAACTGCAGGGCCACCGGCTCCGGGCCACAAAGAATTGCCAATTATTGTAGAAAATTAAAAAAAAAACATCGCGCAAACGCGTTTAAATTAAATTTTTATTTTTTCTGTTACGATTGCATTCACATTGAAATTTGAATGTCAGCATGAAACGGTGAAAACACCAGTTTAATGAAACATTTTACCCTAGAGGACGTTCCAATTTACTTGAGGAATTGAATATCCTTTTATTTCCTCTCCTATTTGCTCTATATTTCAATGAATTTCCTTTGGAATATCATCATAAACCAACATTCACGCGATCACTAAACCTTAACGTGGTACACCTATTCCTGATAGTGAAGTCCTTTAAGTGGCTACACTAAAAAGTAACTAGAGTTGATGTGACACAAAAAAGATGCAGGAATTAACAGTTACAGTGCGATGAATCTTCAAGGGACCGTCAGCTTAGAGAGATATATTGAAGAAAACTAATCACTAATCCAAGAAATCATGCGAAAAACATGACATCCTTTGACCAATATTTGTGTGAACTGTTACCCAAAAATTCGGGTTTTGGAATTCAGAATTTTGGCTGCTAAATCACATATGCAGCTTAAAGGATATTCGCCTTAGGAAGACATTCATCTTGAAAAGACAAACAAATTATCGAGAATATGACCCGAGACCGTCAAAATGTTCATCTTAAAGGAACAAATCATTTCGAAGAGAGACATTCAGAGAGACTTTCACTGTGATAACTATTTAAAGTAAATTCATACGTGAATTCCTCAATACACCTGGCGGCAGTGTTGCAATTAACCAGTGATTTACGACCGGAAGTCATACATTAGGGAATATTTTTAAGCTAATATTTGGGCCAATTATGTGAGTCAAAAGTGTCAAACAAAACCACTCTACACTAACGGAAGCAAAATCGGTATTATACAAACTTGTTAGTGATTTCTCCGATTTTTCCGTTTGACTCACATAATCGGCCCTATTGATTTTAGGTTTTCACACTATCATAGACATTCTTTAATTATATTTAGCTTCTGTTGTATGGATGAAATCTTCTATTTTAGCTTTTTTTAACAGCAGCACACATTTACTGCAAATTTGTAACCCAACCATGTGCGTTGCCTCCTCATGCACCAAATGTCCGCCCGGGCGGCAGCAGTACGCCATTGCAAAAACTGCGGCGCGCGCCGTTGCCGGCGGGAAGGACGCAAAGGCCGAGGCGGGAGGCCCCCGTTTCGAAGGCTATTATTTTACCCAGGCCGCTGGCAGCCCGGCCCAGTGCGCAACGAGGAAGTCGCACATGATGCGATTAGGATCTTTCGTACCTTTTTGTTCCCCGCTCTCCCCTCCCCCCTCCTCTTCCATGCGTAGCGTAATCCCTTTACCGTGTCGTTGTCAGATCATGCTGATAGAGATTTTCTTCACTTTTTGCACGTTAAATGTGTTTAACAGAAGAACATTAGAAAAAAAGGAGCACCAACAACAACAGAGCCCTTCAAACGATCTCGTCACGCGGAGGAAAGCATGTGTGTGTGTGTGTATAAATGTGATATTGTTACAGTTACCGGTTTGCCGGTAGAAGATGGCTGTTTGACGGGAGGCGAGCGAGCATCCCGCTTTTCCCGACCGTATCAACTATCGAGCTTCCCCTCCTTTTCCTCTGCCCCTCTTCGCCGTTCTCATCCCGCGCAAAACCGACAGCGGACCGCCGATTCGGGTTTGTCGCGCGGCCACAAACTACGAACGGGGAGGGGTCACACACAACCGTGCGTGCACGTGGAAGAAGAAGAAGAAGAAGAGGACGAAGACAACGACGAAAACAGAAACCCCCCGTCGTCATCCCGGTTTGCGTTTTGATTTGCGGAAAGCCGCTCGGTTGCTGCGCGGCACAAAGCATGAGGGCCGTCCCTTCGTCACCCGAATTTTCCCCCTTTTGAGTATTATTATTACTGTTGCCATACGCACCGGGGGAGTGGTTTTCCCCTGCTCGGTGAAGGGCGGCCGAAGGTGGTGAGGTGGATGAGAGGCGGCGGTGTAGCGTATAGCGTGTTACATTATTAGCGATGAAGTGCGATGGCGATTAGTTGTGGAAATGTGGCACCGTTGTGGTGGTGGTGGTGCGCGTTTGGTAGGGAAACCCGTTTCCTTTTTTGTTTTGCTGGTCCCCGCGCACAAAAGCGGGGCATTACAATTAAGCCGCTTTTCCACGTTGCTTAAACCAAGTCTTTGTTTATCAAAATTTTCTTTTAGGAAAAATGTTTGTGTGTTTGTGTCTGGGTGCGCATTCAATTCCAAAATGACGCTTGCTGCAGCAGTGCTGCTGGATGGATGAGAGGGACATAGACTCGGTTTTTATGATTTATATACCCACCAGTGCTGCAAAATGGTCACTGTCAATGTCATACAAAAATCTGAATGTCAGCGTCACGTACTCAATTGTGATGACCAGAGGTGATACTCAAAACGATTGGTGTGAACATGCTACCTGACATTTTTGCGACCATCAGTCAGTCAGCATGTCATGACTTTTTTGTTACTGTGATGAGTTCTGCAAAATGTCACTGACATAGTCATGACCAATTCCGGCTGAAACAAAATCATGTCAGCGTCACGTGCTCTACTGTGATGATCAGAGGTGATACTCAAACAGTTGGTGTGACTTGGTCAGTCACTTGGTCGCGTCATTTTCCGTCGCTGATCATCACGATATAGTCATGGGAGATATGCGGTGCTTGCGAGTGGTCCTAAGAAACAAAACGAGCAGACAGAGCGAGAAAGAATGCTCATTTTGTTTGCTTTGGGGGACCACACGCGAAGTATATTCCAAGAACGTCGTGATTATCGCCGACAGAAAATGTCATGCCCAAATGAGTGGCCAAAAATTGGGAGCTGCAAAAAATGTCACCAAGCATGTGATTGATGCTCCAAATGTTTGAGTCTCATTTCTGATCATCTCAGTTGTGTATGTGAGCTGATTTGAGCTTTGTTTCAGTCATAAGTGTTGGTTACTGAAACAGTGACATTTGGCAGCTTTCACAACCAGAAAAAGTCATGATTATGCTTGCGCCGGCATTAAACTCTGCTTGTCAGTCAGAGTATCGCGGTTGACGCAATCACACGCAAGTCGTCATGTGTCGACATGTCATGACACACTTTCATTGAGTATAAAGCAATGAACATCACGTGATGCTCATGACACTTTGCAGCACTGATACTCACCCTCCCGCGTCTTGCCGTCCAGCGATGCGTAAAAGTAGATACAAACCCTGCGACAGGAACCATAAACCGAAGGACATTACTCGCGCTAAAACGGGCCACGCGAACAACAAACGGCTGGGTAGAGATTGTAACCGGCAACAAAACAATTGCACCTCTCCACAACAGTGTGAAGTGTGTCCCGATAGTTCACTCTCAGCAAGGGAACAGCATCATCGTCCTCCCCCCCCCCCCCCCCAGCACGCCAGCATGGCATTAATATTAATAAGACTGTGTGTGTGTGTGCGCGTCTGCTGCATGCACCATTGACATTTTGCAGGCTATGGCGACCGACCGAACGGACCGACCGCGGGGGGGGGGGGAAGTTTGCGTTTGTGGAGCGAGTGCGCTTCCCTACCCTCTCCGTCCCAGTGTAGCGTCCAACCTGCGCCTTCATTTTGTGCTGCTGCAGCCCTTCCGTCGCAGTTTTGGCGATGGGAAGATTATGAAAAGTATCTATTACTCCCCCCCCGCCCGGGCCCAGCCTCACAGACGCAATCAGACGCCGAGGGGCGACAAGCATTGATTCTTTGCCAGTCGTTAAATGGAGAGAGCGAGAGAGAGAGAGAACGATGGTAGTGAGGGGGAGGTGGGCAGGACGATAAAAGTAGATATGATTTTGTTTTTCACCATGTCTGCGCCCGAAAAGATGTCCTTTTTTGCCCTATGTTTTGTGTCCCCGCGCCGTTGCCCTCTTTCCCGCTGCAATCAATGCACACACACACACACACACACATAGACATACTTATTTTGCAACCGTTAGGCACCGTCGTGCGCCTCGTGTCCCGGCCGCGTGCAGATTGTTGCAGTAATGGCGCAGTTAGCGCGCGCAATCGAACACGCTGCCACACGGGGTGTAGTGGCTCCCTGTGTGACCGGGCGGTTGGGAACACGCGGAGGGGGACGGGAGAAGCTGTTGGTTTCGGTGCGCATCGGGTCAAATTGTGCCGCGATCGGTTTCATTGCCGCTCCGACAGCAGAGCGAGCGAGATCGAGTTTGCCTTGTGCATCAACAATATCAAATTACGCTATCTCGCCCAGGGGTTGACACGGAAAGCGGGCACACAAAATCCCGGACCGAATCAAAAAAAAAAAAAAAAAAAAAAGACGGAAGGAAAGGTTGCGCGTGTGTGTGTGAAATGTATGTTTGACAACGTAATTTGATGTATATATGCTTCGCCCCGGAACAGATGTGATTTTTTTTTGTATTTTGGTTTTCGTTGCTGCTTTTCCGCTTTGCTTTTATTATTTGTTTATTTTTCTTTGGCGACCCGCCGTGGAAATGGAACACAAAATGGAAGTGCTTGAAAATGGCGCACCTTTTTTTTTGTTTTGTTTCGAAAGAGTGGCGAAAGATGCAATTGTTTCTCCGCACCGTTTCTAATGGCTTTCTTTTTTTTTTGTTGCAGCCACTGCACCCGGGCCTGCGATACGCTGCGCGTCATCCTGTCCACCTTTCTGCCGGTGATACGCGAAAACACCGACCCGTGGGGCGCCTGCACGATCGGCGTGGACGTCAGCCGGGAGGAGCGGCAGAGCAAGTGTCTCGAGTGCAAGAACTGGCTGCTGCGGATACGCTGCCTGCCGGAAAACCCCAAGATGGGCAGCAACCTGCAGCAGCTCCAGAACATGATAGTGGACATCTGATAGACGGTGGTGGTGGCGGCGGCGGCGGCGGCGGTGGCGTCACCACTAGCGCCGCCACACGCCGTTTCTCTCTTCTACCCCTGCCAGCGCCCGAAAAGGAGCAGCACCGTGCTATGGAGCAGCAGCAGCAGCAGCAGCGTGATTATCTCATGACCGCAAAATCGTTTAACATTATTTGCCGTCCTAGTGATAGAGTTGAGTGTGCGGGCGCGCGGGCCCGCGTGTGTGTGTGTGTGATGTGGTTTTGGCCAGCTCACCAGCACCAGGGTCAGGGCAGCCGAGATAGTGTGGTTCGTTTTTACGGCGCAAAAGCGCCTTTCACGTTGGTGGACACCAATTTTAAACGCAAAACAAAAAATCAAGTAGCTGCGGCAAGCTTTCAAAAAGCGTTTTGCCTGTACGCTGCATCGATTGCATCGTCCTAGAAATACCCCCCCCCCGCATTGATTGCACCAAGGTTCCAATTTCCCGATTTTCATTAGAATTTCACTTTCATGGCCGCTAGCCGTCTGGTTTTTTTGTTTTTGAGTCTGTTTTTTTTTATTTTTTTTTTGTTTTATTTTTATTGACCTTTGCGCCTTTCTTGATTTGCTCGTTGTCCCTTAATTTACTAACTGTGTATCCCCCCCTCCCTGTATCACAAAATCAAAAGCAAAAAAAGAAAAGAAACGACTGTAATTTACACGTAAGGCTCCAATTGCATTTCGGCCGGCACTACTCCGTTCCATTAAATCCCATTCCCATTTACAATTAGAATAAAGCGCTCGCATTTTTGTCTATTTTCTTCTTCCTCCTACTACTAGTAGCGCGTGTGCACACGTTTTGGAATCGGCTCGTGTGTGTGAGTGTGTTTTTTTTGTTAAATCCCACCCACTCCCACACCTCCTACCAGCCAGCAGCCAAGTTTGCTTTCGGTTCTGGCTCTACTACCGCTACTCTAATAAGACTGATGATCCCGTGTTTGCCGTGCTGGTCTGGAGGCAGGACGGTTGGGGGTGAGGTTGGGGAGACGCTTTTTAACTATTGATTGCTTGAAGCTGATGCAAACTAATAATAATAATACAATTAATATTAATATTATAAAAAAAACGATGAATTTAACATGTACAGCGAGCGAGAGCTGCTAAATAACGTTTTACGATTCCTTTGCGCTAGGCTGCCCTTGGTTGCCTTTGTTTATTGTGCCGTTTTGATGAGAGAGAGAGGGAAAGAATGCGCAATATGGGCGGCAAATAAAAGTGAAAAAACACAACCTAATCAAACCGTGACTGTAAAGTAATGTGTATAAGTTAACATTAACCGAGAGCAAAAATCGATCGGCCACCACGATCGACCACAGCAGAGAAAGTGAGAGCGGGTGGAGCATATATTTAAGTAGCGACGGCAGAAGGACGAGCATTTTAATACGAGACAGTTATAGAAAGAGAGAACAAAAAAACAAAAAAAAAACAATCGAAAACGAAAGCATGAGCGTGCGTGTGTAGTGATCGGCACTAACCAAAAAATACTAGTTTTATCTACTTTTTTTTCGTTTGTTCGTTTGTTTTAATAGCTGCATGCCTAAAAAACACAGTGTAGTCATATTAGGTACGGTTTTGCTGCGCGCGAAAGAGAGAGGATCACGGTTGGCGGAGAAGCAGAAGAGAACAAAGCACGTACCGCTAGATAATTAGACAATAACACGGAGCAAACAGCAGTAGCGAGTAGTGTAACCTTACTAAACGAATGCGCATCCTCCCATGAGGAACCGTATGTTTTCTTTTCTCTTTAACAAATGTGGTAATCGTTGTGTTTATTTTAACCTTTTCTTCTTCTAAAAGTAGCAAGTGTGCAACCGTTTTGAGCACACGACGGCACGCGAGCAAGCGTTGGGAAAGTAAATTTTAGCAAAAATAATCAACACGTGGTTGTGTAAAGACAGGATAATCAGTTTTATAAAAACACACAGACAGTCGAAGGAGGAGAGCTAGAAAGAGAGAGAAAGAGAGATAGAATAGAACAAATGGAGCGGTAGAAGCTCTCCAAACACACAAATCGTCGTTATTTGCAAACGTAGCTCTAGTTTGCTTCGGTTTTTTTTATACACCCAACTAACCCAAGAGGAGAAGAGAGGAGGAAGCTGCTCCCTGCACACACCACCCAACCCACTGCACAATGTGTAAGGGATGTGGCGCACGACGGCGATACACTATTACGAACTTATTGGCCTTAAATAGACATATGTGTGTGTGTGTGTGCGTGTGGTTTTTGTACTAAACTGCTCAATCAAACGAATACGGCAAACAAACTGTGTCTGTAATACTCAACTGAGATATAAAAGAAAAAGTTATTCGAAAAACACACAACAATTTTGTGCCCGGAAAAGCTAGAACACGGGGAGAGGAGGGTTAGGGAGTTTTAGGGAAAAAAAAAGAAAACAAACACACACCTACACAAACCAGTAGCAGTACCTTTTTGAAGAGGTTTTGATGTATAAAATGTACAAATCGCTTTAACATAAACTTGCCTACACTGTAACAATAAAATTCATAAAATGAAGAGCAACAGTCCTAAATATTATCAAAAAAAAAAAAAGAAAACACGTATACACACACACATATATATACGCATCCAAATGCGTTTGCCTTGTAGCATGAAATAGAGTTAAAAAAAAACAACGAAACATTAAACAAAAACATAAAAAAAACAAGCAAAACTCGCTCACACCTCCGCACTCGCTCTAGCTTAGGCCTCGTTTTGCTGGCTGAGTTTCAATCGGGCCTTAGTTTTATTACAAATCAATTGCGCCGAATGGAATGAAACAAACAAACAAACAAAACACAACACAACAAGAAAAAAAAAACAAAAATCAAGCAAGTGATATTCGACTCGATCGAAGCAAAAGCAAACGCGATATCAGAAAAGTGCACGTGATAAGCATAGTGGAGAAGCGAAAGCATATGCAAAATGGAAACAAATCCACTCACACACACACACATACACACAAAACACATAATTAGATGATGAATAGGGAAGCAGCAAACGCAAAAGAGCGACAAAGCGCTAACAAAAACACACATAAAACGACAAATAGCAGCAAAACGGGCAAAAGCCGCAGTGTTGCGAAAGGTTTTAATTAAAACGATACAGTAATAAACGAGAGATGGAAATGCTAACTTAAAACAAAACAAACAAAAAAAAAGTAGAACTTATTTCCTTTCATTGCTCGCTTGCTTGCTTGGCTCCGGCCGAAAGAAGCGAAAGTTGAAAAGTGAATTAAACGGCACGAAACGAACAACGACAAATGGAGCAGCAGCAGCCTCCCCCCACCTCGCTCCCGGGAAAGTTAAATTGGATGCAGTTGTTTGCACACTCACTTCTAATTGAAAAACGGCAAAAGGAAAGAAATAAATAAACGAATCGCGCGCGCAAGTGTCTCCGAGGAGCGCTCCTTGGGATGATTTAATTTTTACGGACGGCACCCGTCCGTGTTCCGGTTTCGCGGTGACCAGGCCAGGTTCCGCCACTCCACACCGCTTGGCCATTATCTAAATCGGCCAATAGAAGAAGAAGAGAGGAAAAAAACAAACGATACAGTAAGTTGAAAAAAAAAGAATCATGACGTTTCCTTCGGCTTCGCGGCCGGCGGGGAGTTTTTTTCCGGCATTAAAACCGTCCTAATCCGTGACAATAATAATAATAATTAACAAGAGCGAAAGCATACAAAGGAGTGGGGACGAAAGCAAGCAAAAAACTGTAACGAGACGGAACAAAAAACACACACACACACATAGACAGTGTATCATGGCCAAAAAATTGGGACGCGGCCCAAGAGGTTTGCCGCTAATCCGCTTAACGATGCTGCAAGGCTTCTTCTACGGAAGTCGCGCTAAACTAAACTGCGCAAAGAAGAAAAAAATAAGGCGAGAGAGAGAGAGAGAGAGAGAGAGAGAGAGAGAGAGAGAGAAAGAGGGAGAGGGATAAGACGAAGCAAAAAAAAAAAAGAAATTACTGGAGCATCAGTATTTATGTTTTGTTGGTTCCGGGTTGTTTTTTTTTCTTAATTTTTTCTGAAGTTGGTTGCTCTTGTGTTTTTTTTTTGTTGTTCCCCCGCTCCTCCTATGGCCAGTGGATTCGGTTGACCCTTCGGAATTAAACGTACTTAGCAGGGCTGCTACATTGCCCCGTGCCCTCTCCGCACCTACGGCGGCCAGATTCTCCACAACTTTTGGGACAGCTCTGACCACCATGGCCATGCCATGGTTCGGAAGATGTTGTGTGCGCTCTTGAAGCTCTAATCAGACTCAGATGCCTCTTTCGGGGGGTTTGGAGGCTGTGTGGGGCTGTGGAAAAAATAATTAATTGCCTCCCAGCAGCGTGGGGAGCCTGGATGGCTCAACAACCCGGAAGCTGCCGTACAAGCCCGTCCACCGTTTGGTAGCGTTTTGTGGTGTAGCGTTGTTTGGCTGCGGGTTTTAGCAAACGGTTCCACTAATGCACCATCCCCATCCTCATCCAACGCACGCGCCGCTTCTCAATCCTTAAAACAAACCATCCAGGCGGCACCTGCTGCAGCCTTCCTGCGGGGGCCTTCCCGCTTGCTTTGGTTCTAGGCTCTGAAGCCTGAAGGGGTTGCGCCGCGTTAATAGCGTGCTCCGAAGGGTGTGCGTGTGCCTTCCCGCTTTTTCGGCAAATAAATCTTGTCAGAAGGCGGAGGCGGAATTTTAATTTAGCAACCTTCAGCAGCAGCAGCAGCAGCAGCTCCTGCGTCCCTTTTACCTTTCGCTCGGTACTTATTATCACACTTGTCACGCAGAGGGGAAAACCCTCGTTGGCAAGGGAGATTCTGGCTCGAGAAATTACTTATCTCACTCCGAAACCCCTCGGCCGCGCCGAGCTGCTCATTTGCGCAGTGGGAGAGGGACATCGGTGTAAACAACAACGGCCATCTTGCCGTGCCAGCTTCTGCGGGCACTTTTGCGGGGAACGGTGATAAGTAATGTCAGCAGCACGACTACCAAAGCCAGAAAGTGTCTCAAGCCCAGTGCGTTTAACGCTTACCAGGCACAGGAGCACGAGCTGGGAGCAAACTGGGGGGGGGGGGGGGGGGGGGGGTCCTTGCCAATCAAATTAAGGTAAAAGTTATGTCCAACAATAAATAAGGCTCCGATCGTTCCCTGGCAATGAGGGGACAGCCAGGGGAAGTGTGTGTGGCAATAGAATCACGATAAGAAGCTACTCTGCTACCTGATGATAAAGACACACACATACACACAAACCCTCCCCGCGACGGATTACGTTACCTTTTCGCCCGGTAACACGATATCGCGCAGCCATTTCTCGGTGGAATGTTGAGGTTATTTTGTATTTGGTGGAGGTTCATCACACGCGCGCCTGTCAAAATTCCGAGCGCGAGCGTGGTTTTTTGTTTCAGCATCATCCGCGACAGCAGCGGCCCTTGGGGAGGGGTTGGAAATGGAGGCTGAAATACTTTCGACTGATGAACTGTGGCGCGTCTTAAGCAACCGAGGTACATTAGTAGAACACCTTTCCAAAGTGCGATGGAAATAGGAAAGATAGCGTAATTCTGGAGGATTTTGTTGAATCCTGAGGAGAGGTTCCTGATGTTCGACACATCCAGTGCCGTATCCGTAGCTCTTTAGCCTCCGTTTTTGGTTGCTGGAGTAGCTCAAGCAACAGAGCCTTCTTGAGCTGATGCTGATATATTACAATTTCCATCATATTCTAGTACGTTTTCGCATCATTCAAGCTCCAGCATCACCTGTGAACATCGTCTTCGGCTTCTGCGACTTTGAAATTCGATGCATAACTTCTGGTCCACCAGCTCCAGGCTTGCTTAGGATGCTCTAGTCTATCTCCAGATGTCACTAGGATGGTATAGATGGGGAATTGGCGATGTCTGGCAACCAGGAAGTGCCTCACTAGGTTCGGTCTTGTGTAGTTGACTGGCTGGATGTATTCTGAGTGCGATAAGGTTGCTTAGTTTGACCTGTTCATGTTGGTGATGTCTCAGAGACGCTAAAAATTGGAGTTGTAGGCATCGCGTGACAAATCACTCAAATTAGTTGAGCGCTTTGTATGCATGCGTTAGTCGGCATGGGAGGGAACCTTGTAAGATGGATCGCACGTTGCGGTTTGAGCGCTTTTGTCCGGTAAGGCAAGGGTTCGGGGCTTACAGGGCTGGCTGCGAATGCTCGCCCGGAGCTTAAATCAGCTCCAGGTTGCGGTCCAAGTTCGCCTTTCTACACAAGCCCGTCCGGCAGGATGGGAAAAATCAAACCGCTTTAGCTAAGCCATGCACTGAACCATCCGTACCTCATTCAGCAGCCAATTCTGACGCTTCCTAAGTGTGCTAAAGCCCGGCCGGGCTACAGCACCTCCACTGAACCAGCGAAACTGAATGGCAACAACTTCTTCGGAATTGTTCTTCCTGGATCCGCTCGATCCTCTGTCAACCGGGGCTGCTGTCACTGCGAACACTGGCGACCGATTCGGTGCTTGATTTGAGCTTGTAATGTTTTGCTAAATATATTGCGCACTGTTTGGCAGAAAATCTAATCTAATAATGAAGGCACACAAAGGCCCGGCCCGGGGGTACAAAAGGAATCGGAGGATTTGAAAAGAGCGCAACCGGGGGAAAAGCGACCCAAAACAATTCGACTTTCCTGTGCGTGTGTGTGTGTGTGTCGGTTTTGTCCCGCTTCTCCAGAAGTCGGCCCAGTGCCTGGGGTACGGCAACAAGGTAATGAAGCGAACTTGAAACCTCTCTTCTCGTCTAATGGAATATAATATGATCATCCCCGAAGTGGCGAGCCGAAATAGAGACATTTCTTTGCGCACGGTTAAGGTCCGCTGTGCTTGGATTTGCCCCGGGTACCTTTGCCAGCTCTCTTTGCTCTTGCTACTTGAGACATTGTTCGCCCGCTGCACCCGATAATGGGATCCCGGGCCCTTGCGACGACGTGTGCCTCCCCGTGGTGATCAGAGACTTCAGCGCGCAGCAGGCGGTCGAGGCGTTCGTGGGCAACTATCAAAACACACACACACACACACGGCTGGTCCCTTGTGCTCTTGATCTATCTGCGTTAGGGCCCGAGGATCGGCTGTGGATCGGCTGAGGTGAGTTTGTCACTCGAATAATGCTGGGGTAATGCCGGAAAATCCCGTGCACCCGAAAGAACAAATCACACTCTCAGCACCCGAAACGACAGCAAACACAAACAAACAAACAGGCCGAGGGCTTACCAGTGGACCAGCGGGGCTGGGCGACGCTCTTCACGGATGAGCACGGAGCGGGGAAGTCATCGGGCCCGCGGCCGCTCGGCAAAGGAAGGGATTTCTCGCTGTGACCCCGGGTGGTTTCGACGGGACGGTAGCGGGTAGCGAGCGCATTTTTTTTTCTATGCCCTTCCTCCCTCTCTTCCATTCTCTCTCCTTCTCTCTCTCTCTCTGCCTCTCTCATCCCCCGCGGGGTGTTGAGTGTGTGTGTGTGTGTGTTTATCGCGCGCGGGCCCTTTTGATGACTTGATTTTTGCCCGGCAGGAACGCACGAATTGCACGCAGGCCACGGGAGGGACAGCCGCGCAGGGAGGCAATAAATAAATGCATCGGTGTGACAGTTTCGACAAGGGCACACACAAGGGCATGCCTACCAGATGTTGGATCAACACGGCACAGCAGACGTTACGCAACTATTGAATGGTTTGCCTATTTTATTTTATTTTTTTGGTTGTTATTTTCAGAAGATCTCGAAGGTCCAACTTCAGGACATTGAAGATGTCGCTTTTTTAATCAAACAAAAACCCGTGGATGCCCGAAAGGTGTTTCGCTGGAGAGGAATATTGTTGGGAAAAGCAAACACACACACGCACACAGTCACATGCCCGAACCCGATCCGATTAGCAGAGGGGGAAAGTCAAGAGGCTTAGCCAGGAGTGGGACCTAGCAGGCTACAAAAGGCAGGCAGAAGCAGTGCAGAAGGTTCGCGATTGTCGGGCGACGGATGGGCGGGGAGGATCAACCGGATCAAAAGCGCTGGGTGTGAAGAACAGTGTAAGCAGTTGTGTTTTTCCCCTTCTTCTTCTTCTTCTTCTTCTTCTTCTGATTCTTTCTGGCTGAAGCTGAATAGAGCCTCGGAACCCGCTCCTTAGGGTCAGCTAACAGTGGCCAACAGCTTCACAGTGGACACAGCACGGCAGATTAATGTCTCGCTCATTTCCCCACGGGACAAGGATGGCACGCCTGTGTGCCTCTCTCTCTCTCTCGCTGGAAAAGAAAAGGCTCAATTTATATATGTGCGGGATCCCCGATTGCTCATGCTGCTGCTTCTGCTGCCTGCGCGCGCGCGCGCATAATGGGTATGCCCTTGTCCGCGCGAGGCAGCATTCCGATCCCGGTGCCGGCTCGGTATAAATCTTCACACAAAACATGAGTTATGTTGGGACATCAATTATCGGGCTCACGCTTACGCCGTCGCTTGACCTGAGCCCGCGGTTTATCGCGCACCCGATGCGACCGATGATCGATGGGATGCTTCACGAAGAAAACAAATCGGAGATCCAGAGAGCCATTAGCGTGTGTGTGCGCGCGCACGCAAAGCGCAGGAATTAAGATCTGTGAGCCCCAAGTGCCGCTCGTCGGCGTATCGAAAGGATACGGACAAAACCCCCGTCGAAAGGCCAAGAAATCTAGATCCAATTGTGCCCAAATTTGATTTGATTACTGCAACGGTTTTCGGCACGTATTTTTGTTCCTGGAGCGGAGACGGCCACGGGTTTGAAATATTGACACCATCTTCCACTTAATGATGACAGACTGGGGAGCATACGGGACAGTCGAGAGGCATTTTTTCGTGTTATTTTGGAAGAAGGGGCGACGAAGCATCTTCCTTTCGTTTTGTGTGGAAGGTTGAAGTTATCTCCAGCGCATCGCGGCAATATCGCAGTGCTCTCCTCTCAAAAACCACAGCTGCTCTAAAACCCGCTGTTGATTGTAGCCCGCACCGCAAAGTGGTTGTTGCTTCCGTTTTTTTTTTGGAGTAGAGCCTACCAGCAATCCCAGCAATTGGAGGTCGTGGAATCGAACATTGGCACGACCTGCTCATCCAGCAGAACAATTCGATTTATCGGCCAGTCAATCCACCGGTGAGGGTGCAGTTTTTTCTTCCTCAGGCACTGCTCTTGTTGTTGTCGATTCTGTTTTCTTCTTTTTTTGCTGAGTGTGTGTGTGTGTGTGTGGGTAAAGATTGACGTCAAAACACCGGGCTCCCAGTGCGAAGAGGAAGATGTTCAAATCAGGTCTGGGGGACAGAAGTGGAGCAACCAATACCAGAACGGTTCACCTCAAATCTAACCTCAAAATGGTTACCAGCCAATGTAACCGCAGTCTATCGGGATTCCTGAGGAGCAGCGCTTCCTCCTCTCTCACTCCGCCTCTGATCCGAGATGACTTCTGAGGGGAGTGAGGGGGAGAGAAAGGGAGTGTTTGGCAAGTTTCGCACCACAACTACCAATCGTCGGCGGTTTGCCATTTTGCAAATCCGCACAAACAGTAGCAACCTTGAACCTGAGCTCTCTCTCTCTCTCTTTCGCTCGTTTGTGGCTGGGTGGATGCGGTCAGGGTTCTACTGGGGTCCCGCACAAGCGGTTGGCCATCTGGACCAGGCGATCTTTGCTGGGGAGCGTTGAGGAGGAGGACGAGGACGAAAAAAAAAGGTAATTTAACAGACCCGAGCGAATGTGACGTTGATGATGTCGTGTGCAAAATTTATGAATGAACAGCCGCCGTCGTCGCGCACGACCTAAGGACCTAATATAAGGCGGGCATCGGCGGGTGCTTTTGGCATTTTTCCCTGCCTGTCGGTGCCCGTTTTTGATACGACGTCTGGGACGTCCAAAGATATGGGCGAACATTAAATCTGTCGCATCCTGACATTGTACCTCTTTTTTGTTTTGTTTCGGTGTGCATGTTTTGATGAGCGCTTCCCACATCAAAAGCGCGGCGCAACCGCAGCACAGCATTTTACGCGAAATCTTCAAAACGCGCGCATCAAAGTGCCGGCGGACGCCGACTGTGTGCCGGCCGGTGGACGCTGACCGTAAGCCCGTGGTGCCTGCAACATCTGCCCCGCCCGCTCCCGCGCTAGATTGGCTAGACGGCGAGCACGAGTGGTCCCAACGGTCCGTCCGGGTGGTCGAAGTATGCCCAGTTAGCGGGCAGGTTGGGCCGGCGTGCGGCCAAGATACGGCTACTGAGTTGAGGGACTGGTTTGGTTGGTTGCCCACTTGGTGGACTTTCCGTTTTGTTTGCCGTACATGCGGATGGGAAACCAACAATTACTACGCGCCCGCCTCGCGCGCGCGCGCCACAACTGAACCAAGCGGCCGGTGGCGAACGGTCTGCCGCGAAAAACGGTCAAAGTCGGACCGTACCGTCCCGCTGCTTCTGACCGACGCCCCAAACAAGGAGAGGGAGAGAAAGAGTGAGAGAGAGAGTGAGAGAGAGAGAGAGAAAGAGAGAAAACAACAAATGACTTGATGCCCTTTTTGGGTCGTGCCGGCAACCGAAAAGCCGGGGAATTATTCGCGTAGATAATGTTCGCGCATTTCGTTCGAGGCACCGGCCAGTCGAAAACCGTTTATCCCGACCCGGCGCTCCTCCCCACCGCAGCTGCAGCTGGTCCCTTCGGTTGCCGAATCGAACCGTTTGCAGTTTTGTAACGAGCTGTAATTTCGGGTCGAGCTGCTCCTTTGCTCCTGGTGCACAATCACACAGCGGTTGGGAAGTCGACAGGGAGTGCGACGGTTGCCGATTGATTCCGCTGCGTGCCGGGCCGATAATTACAGGGTTTGTGACCCCCCGAGTGCGTGTGTGTGTGTGTGTGTGTGCTGTACCGAGTATTGGGGGAATGGGCTCTTTGGTCCTGCCAGCGGGATTCAACGCCAGCAGATACAACAACCGGGCCGGGAGCCACCTTTGGCAAAGGTGTGTGAGCTCTGTGGCCTCCGGAGGGCAAGGTCACAAACTGTACATTGCTGCTCGCATTCGGAGCGGGAGGGGGGGGGGGGGCACGGCAAGGGGCAGTGTTTTTATAGAAATTTGATTTTGTTGATTAAAAAAGTTAAGCACCCCCGCCGGGCGGGATGTGCATTATGACGTGGGGTGTACCTAACTCCGCTGCACATTGGTGGAAGCAACCCGTGGATTACACACAAGAAAACTTCCCATGTCCCATGTGTTTGACAGAGATTTGAGTAGATTTAAACGATTGTAGCGGGCCGTGAACCAGCGGCAACCCCTTCTCCCCCCTTCCTCCTTTCAAAGCAGACGCACACAAAAGGCGAGGGCAAAGAAACAAAACAGTGCAGCTGCATCGGAGCGCTGTAGTCATCACAGAGACAGAAAAGTCATTAAAAGCCGGAGCCGTGCCGGGGCGTGGTGATTACATTACACCGGCCTTTTCACTGGTGCCTGCGCCGAACGCAGCCGTGCCGCGGTTCGACACACAGTTGAATGACTTACTCGGCGGTTCTGGGTGGTTTTTACAGCCCGGGCTGGTCCGACAAATTGAAAGGAGAAACGGATTAAGAGCATCGTTTTTCACGGGGCAGGAAAGCGTGCGCTCGCATACCATTATGGTGCGAGATTTTGGCCGCCCAGCCGTCCACCGGATCTTGGCAGCGCTCGTCGTCGGAGCGGAAGGTAGGTTCGTCTCAAGTCACGGCAGCGCAGCGGAAAAAGGGGTGGCGCCGAGTGCGCCGAGTACTTCCGGGATAAACGCCCGCAACGGGCTAAACAGCTTTTGCTTGTTGCTGCCGATCGATCGAAGCGAACTAATGAACTCTTTGACACGGCACCCTTCGCCCGTGCGCCTAAATCTTATCTGGTTGGCTCTTATTAAAATGCGCCCCTTTTAGGAGGAGGCAATTAACGGAGGGATGAGTATCTTGCATTCTCTTTATCTCGAAGAAAAAAGCAAAACAAACAAGCAAACAAAATTCAATTTTCACCATCGTCAAAGGTTGCAGGTCCTCATCGTTCGTTAATCCCTAGCGCAACGCCGGCGAAGAAGCTACCGTGCGGGCGATTGTAATCAATCAATCGAACGCGCTGCCTCCTTCTACGCCAGCCAGCACAAAGTGACGCGTGGCGTCACGTGCGCCCTCGCTGCGCCACAGCAGCACTATCAGACCTGCCGCCTTGATTCCTCGCTGCCCGGCACCAGAAAGTGCTGTAGCGATTACCTTTTTTTCTTTACCAATTCATATGGATTATTTGTTTATCGTGATTTTGAGGCACTTTTGTATGGCTTTTTAAGCCGCACAGCTGCTATCGCGATGATGTTCCCATTCGACGGAGAAGCGGAACATGTCGCCCCCGAATTCCTGAATTTGCAGTAATGAAGCTGTCCCAGTGCTGCCGGGGACGTACAGCCCGACCCGGTCTGCTTTATGACCCGCGGCAAACCCTTTGCGTGTGGGTGTTCCATTTTGACCGCAGCCTGATTGCTGCCGGCTCCCAACGGGCTCGTTAGATTTGCCGCCCGGGCGTAGCACCTTCCTACCTGGTGGCCTAAAAATGCAATTATTGTCCTGAAAATCCTACTTCTGCCTGTGAGTGTGTGTTTTGCCAACAGTCACTTTCATCTTCAGGGCAGCACCACACCCCTTTTCACCTTCGTGTTTAAGCATTTGCGGGGCAATTTGGAGGGTGCCTTAGCACAAAAGAAAGCCGACCGATCCGCAAGGCAAAGCAGCAGCCTTTGCGCTTGTTTGCGGTTCGATAACAAGCGACAGTTTACGCTAATTAGAACTTCAAACCGTGTGCCTGCACGGCACTGCAGGTATACCGGCGGCGGGCGCACGGGGTAGTCGTGGCATGGACTACTCCGGTACCGGCCGGGAGCTTTGTTTGCCCTGCCAGCGTTGTCAATAAAACGCCCGTCATTGCAGGGTCGATTTTCACCAGCATTTTGTCCCTATTGGCTGCCTTCTGTGCTGTCCCGCTGGCTCCACCTCTTATTGCCGCCCGGCTAGACCTTGGAAGCTGGCCGCACGTTGGGCATTTATTGCGGATCGGCTAACCGCTAACCTGCCCGAACGCTACCGGTGCTAGACGGTTGGGATTAGTTTTCCCCCGGGCCCAACAAGAGATAACACAAACACACACACACACATGAAACAAAACAACAACAAAAAAAACGCCTGAGGATGCAAACCGAGCGGTGCTTTATGCTTGTGGGGTAATAGGGGCCTGTTATTGTTGTGTGAAATCACACTCATAAAGTCCATTGGAAACGAGCCCGAATAGCCAGGCAGGGGCAGGCATATGGGCATCTTACCGTAATGCTGCCCCCGAAAGGCTGTGAATTCCAGGCGATGCTCTTGAAAGAATTCCAGCCAGTTTGGAAAGACAAATTAATTAGAGCTCGTTTTGATGTCTGAAGGCTTTCACAGGCATTTGGGCATTGGCTGCCTGCCCAGCACAAATGTGTCCTACATTTTATTGACTGGATGGAAATTAATGTTCCCACCGCTGGTTCGGTTCCAGGCAGTTCTTCGCCGTCTGCCGACTGTTGCCACCATTTGGCTCGCTGCGCCTGGGAACGCTGGGAGAGCGTGGACGCGCATCGGTAGGCACACGGCACGCTGTCAGCTGAATGTTCTCGCGGGCGATGCGAAGGCCTGGGGCTTTACACCATTAATTCCTGGGACGAAGGGGGGGAGGGGGGGCGGTTTATTTGACGCTTGGTCGAGTTTTTAGCTGCGGATCATTGGGTCGCCCCGCGCCGGCCGCGAAGTTCCCGAAGAACCAGGTGGTGTTCCACCCGGTGTTCCACTCTGTCAAGTGCGTCCCTGCTGCCGAGCTGCTCTACTGCACACCCTGCTTTGACGCGTTTTTATTAGCGGGTATCGAGCAAATTAGCTTAACCCGATGTTCGTTTTTGTCTTAGTTATTGAATTCTACACGCTAATTGAGCGCTTTTCGGTGTCGGCTTGGGAGATGTTTTCGGGGAAAACGCACTTCAGGTACTGGGGCGCGCACGGGGGTAATCAGACGGAACGCGCCAGCAGTGACAGGAATACGAAATGAGGCGACCAGAGCGTCCCGACCGGGCTGAGTAATTGAGATGTCAAACAAACCCGAAAGGCCCCGGAACAGGAATTCCACTTCCACACAGACATCACCACACTCTCAACTGGCCCATTACTGGCTTGTTGCTTACTTGGTTGAAGTTGACATTTATTGACAATTTCTCACATGTTCGCACAGGCCCCGGCAGCCCGGCATGGGGCATAGCGCGGGGGCGCTGCCGGGATTTGTGTTTTGTCCTGATTTTCCGCTACATGTGACACACGCTCGACCGTATCGGGGCGTTCGCTTCCCCTTTGGCCGAGGCCGGGCTAATTGTGTGTGTGTGTGTGTGGCCCACACTCGCCGGCCCTGCGCACGCACGGCCCACAGGGGGCATCCCTGCTGGGCGGCGACGTACGAAACGTGCCCGTGCGGGGAGGCTCTACGCCGGGACAGCTCCTGGCGGGCTCCGTCCATGACGCGCCACGGGGGGAAGAGGGACGGAAACGGGCCCCGTACAGTGCGCTCCCCCCGAGCAGCCCCGGGGCGTTGGGCTTTGCTGGTTGCACGGCCGGTCGAAACTGCACGCTAATAATGCTGGAACCCGGAACACCAGGGGCTGACGGAACGTGGTGAAGACGCACCGGTGCCTCGCCATCATTCACAGCGCACGTATATTAGCACCTCGCCCTCGCCGGGTACTCGACTCCGCAGCAGTCCCCGGGCAGTCGGGCATAGGCAGCATCAGCAATAAATTCCGATATTGCACAGCAGCCGAGGCTCGATAGCTGTCGGAAAGGACGAGTGAGAACGAGTGTGAGAGAGAGAGAGGGAGAGAAAGCGACTGGACTGGACCCGAGAGTCACCCTCCAACGCCCGGCCAGGCGAGCCATATAACGCCCGGCAGCAAATGGTTGCAGTTGCAGTTTTGGGTCGGATTGTGTGCCCGGGGCCCCTTGTTTGTAATTGTTGCTGTTTTGGTGCACACACACACACACACACACACACATAGGCACATTCACAAGGATGTTTGGCCGGTCCCGCACAGCCCGGCCACAGGTTTATGCCTTTTTGGCTGCTGTTTTTGGCTTCATCTCGGGCAGAACGGGGCAGCCCGGTTTGTCCCGAAAAATGGTAATTCATGCTTCGGGAGGCACTGTTTACCGTACCGCACACACATGCTAGCACCACAGATCCTTTCCATGTCCCGTGTGTGTGTGTGTGTGTGTGTACAAACTATCATTAGAGCGCGTCGCAGTAAAGTTTTATTGGACCGCCATATATATAAATATATTTATACAGCGCACACCTCAATTAAGGGACCGCTTTTGGGCCGAGAGTTCGAGAAAGAGAGAGAGAGAGAGAGAGATAGTGCGAAGGACTGGTCCTGTGTCGGCCTACCAGCCCTGGGGTAGGCAGCAAATTGGACCCTGCCGAAAAAGGCCGAAACAATCATAGAAACAATAACAACAAAAAAACGGCAGCAACACACATTGGTTTTTCGGGACCTTCTCTTGGGTGCAAAACTCACCCCCGGGATGTGTATGTTGAGAGGTATAGAATGTACCGCTCTTCACTGCAGTGACAAAAACCGAAACCAACCAAAAAGGATGGCTTCACACACGTAACAAACATAATGAACGAGATGTTAACACACAAAATCGTGAGGAAAGAGAGCTGTGTTTTCGGCTGTGTATCTCAGAAGACGCACACAAACAACGCAGTGTGTTGTTTTGAACTGTTACAGAGGTTTTGTGTTGATAAAAGATTCAATTCTGAGGAACACATTGCATTGCAGAACACTTAAACCAAATAACAACCTCAAACACGTAGTAATGTGGAGATTTGGTCGCAGCGAGATTCGATTGCATGACTTGTGGTGTGCGAGACCCAAGCGCTTGGCGCAGCACCATGGAGCAGACTGGTAGATCGAGCGATTGAATCTCAGTTTTTATATTGGGCTAGCAGGGTGGAGTTTAATTTGGATCGCAATCGGCTATTTAGAAAGCGTCGGAAATTTCTGTAAATTCGCGTATTCTTTTATGTTGCATACATATATATGTATATCATCTAATTACTAGTACTGTTAGAAGAACTAATAAATTAAAATCAATTAGCTCAAAGTAGCTCAGTAAATAGATCGACGTACTTGCTGTTAATGGAAGGCCATATATGCACACTTGTCTCATGTTTTTTTTAAATCTTCCTCTACCCCGATGGACGGCACAAAGTCAGAACTTGCAGAACGACATGCTTACCTCTCAACGATGAGGCGTGTTGACAATCACTTGCACAGAAGCGTTAAAATAAGACCATTTTAATCCTACCGGCCCGGCTACACGGCTAGCAAGCGTGAAATTGATTGTTTTGTGATCGAAAAGTTCTACGTATCCATGTCCATGCGGGGCAGCGCAGCAAAGCGTACCAGGAATCGATGGAGAAAAGGAGCTGAGTGTACAGCAACAAATCAATGTACGTTGTAATTGGACTTGGTGTATGTTGGCATGCAGGTCCTGTTTGCAGGGCTTTAGGACTTCCTCACGGCGTAATGGTATGAGGCTCGCCTGACTCGTTTCCGCTTGATTTCGGCTTTGTTTCACTACACCAGAGAGGTTCCGTTCAACATGTGGTCCACCATTGCCGATTTACGGTCCAAACCAAATGTCGAACGTGTTTGGGATGTTGTGGAATCTGATGCACGCATTTAGAGTCGGCATTGCCTCACACATGTTGTAGCAGTTTTAGCATTTTAAGTGGCAAAAAGTGTCATTATTGGGGCCAATACAACACTTTATATGGCTGAGGTTATTGATAATAAGGTCTTACAAAAACAGGGCTACATTTGATTGGAAGAAGAGTGATACTATGTACATGAGAATGGAAGAATTTTAGAACTTGGTTAGAGATCTTCGGTTGAGAGTTGAATTGAGTTTAACGTGTTCAGAGGCCTGCACGTCTTCGATTAGAAGACCATGAGGCTACTTCAAGTGCTGGAGATTATTTGTGGTTCATATCAGTCGGTTGATAACGAGTATGATGTACTTTCACTCTCTCATTATGAATTCAAACAAAAATCAGATTCATTCAAATACGCTCAGAAAAGAGTTCTTAAATCGTATCTAAGGCTTTCGAAGTATCCTTTTCATTCCAGTCATATTTTTATGAGATAATTCCAGATTGTAGCTTTCTGTTGGCATCTTGTAATTCCTGTAATGATCTTATTTTTACTGTGTGTGTACATGCATTCTCAAAAAATAAACGACACCGAAGGCAATTGCAATTTGCTGCCCAATGCTTACCCGTAACATGCTCGATAATGATGGGTCACGGTTGGTTTTTCCCCTTTTGTAAATAGTTCATCGCCACTTTTAAACAAGCTTGCTGGGCACATTCTAACCCACCAGATTTTTAAGAAAAAATACTACAGTCTCGTATTAGGAGCTGGCCCGGTTTTTACAACCCGCACTTCCATAAAAAGGGTTAAGGGCCTTAAATGTGATTTGTTTTCTGCAGAAAAACCGTACGAACCGTACTGCCTATTGCCCGGGCGAGGCTACCCCGTAGCTACAGTCCTGCAGCACTGCCCGGTGCACAAACGCAAAAAGGTGTCTGGTTTGTTGTAAAACAGCATAAAACTTGCATTCCCAATGCGCTGCGTGCCCGAACGGCTACAGGGGAACCGCCATTATATGGCGAGCTACCAATTTATGTGTGCGGTGTTGCTGCTGCTTTCGAAATGCAGCCAATTTGGGATGCAATTTCCGAAACAGTAGTAGTCCCCGGTGGCAAGGTGTAGCCAGCCACAGGTAGTGCGGTGAAATCCGGTGGTCCTACCGGGAGCCTCCGGGAGAAGGTGAACCGATGCCAAAAACCTTGTCGAGTTTGTCGGGTTCTATCTCCAGTCCTTGGGTGATGCTCTTCAGGGGCAATTGCAACCGTTTTTGTGTGTGTGTGTGTGTGTGCGTGTATCATGGGTGTTAATTTTACGACACACTGCTGACATCGCCAGAGCTGCTGGAAGCAGGAAAGAGTCGGCAGGAAGTGAGGCGACGTTTTTCGCACGGTGTCCGAGGAGCTGCTAGCTCCTTGCGGCTTCCCAAGCGCGGCTGTGCCATCCCGAAAGTGCAGGAAAGGGAGAAAACATCGCTGAACACTGGCGTCTGCATCGGCGGGCCGGGGCGCGTTTTAATAAAGCTATTTTTAATAAATCTTCAAATTCCTCAGAATGCGCTCCTCCCTTCTGTGGATGGCTTCATGCTGCGCTCAATTAATCAGGGGGCGCTCTAGCTCCTCGACTGGCATCGCTTGCCACTAATGAGCTATTCGAAGCATGCCGGGCATGGCATTGCTCAATCGAATGAAAAAAAAAAAAGACTCCGATCACAAACTGCCAGTGCATATTTAACGACGCTGAATTGCTGGACGGCGGCTGGAACACACTTGTGCCGGCAGTGGATGCTTTGCCGCGCGGCCAACCTGACGGATTCACACGGGCCACTTTGCACCGGAGGTTCGGGCACAAGGTCCAGCAAAGCGAAACACGGTTATCCTTTTTGAGGTGATGCTCGGAGTGCAAAACGGGAAACACACACAAAAAAGGATAAATCCACGACACAGAGAAATGGGGGAGGTGTACGAGTACGAGTATGTGTGTGTGTGTGTGTGTGTGTGTGTGTGTGTGTGTGTGTGTGTGTGTGTGTGTGTGTGTGTGTGTGTGTGTGAGTGTTTATGTCGAGAGTGGATTACACTTTTGTCCCCTTTTGTGGCCCGGCCCAGGAGTTAAAAGACGAGGGCGCCGGAGGAGTAAATGCACTTTCGCTGTTCCGCCGCTTTCGCCTGGATATATGCAATCCTTCGTGCCCTCGTCTAGGTCCTTGATGTGTGTCCGTGTCCGCGTGTGTGTGTGTGAATAAACAGCTTGGCTCGCTCTGACCAGGCTATCGGGTTGCGTCAAAATCCAATTAATACGCAACATACCACGGTTTGACAGCAGGTTCGATTCCCACACCCGGCGCCGACCCTTTTTTCTCTATCAATCGCGCGCGAATGTCTTTTTCTCTCTCTCCCCCATGCTATGACCTCTTTTCCGGCGGGTCAACAAGTGTTTTGGCCTTCTTTTATTAGACTTTTTCGTTCGCCAGGGGTTTTTTGGGGAGCGAACCTTCCAGCATCCCGGTCGGTGCAGCTGCCGTGCCGTTGCGCGTTCCCGAGAAAGTCGATTACACTTTGGCCAGTGTCACTCGGTGCTGAAACCAAAACCCACCCCGTCCTCCCACAACGCAGGCACATCTGCATGTCACGGCGCATTCCGGGCGTAATTTTGTCCCTCGGTCCTTTTTCTGTTTTTTACGCCACACGGAAAACGGAACGAATTGCGGGTGAAAATTGGTTTCGGGTGGATGTTTTTTCGCTCTGTTTTGTATTATTATTGCACCGGGCGCTGCCGGGGCGAACGAGCTGCCACCAGGTTGTGTGTTAGTTTGAAATTAATTGCTACCAAAACGACCCGCTCGCGCGCACACACACACACACAGCGCGAGCAGCGCAATTTCAATCATCGAACAGTATTAACCTCGCTCGGACCGGTTGACGAGCGAGCGCGAGGCAGTAAAAGCGCCGCTGCCACAAGATCCAATTTGTAGTCCGCCGCCGCCGCCGTTGCAGACGGGCTCCTAAGCCGGTAAGCGCGAAACGGGAAAAACAACCTCCGGCACCCGAAATGCCGACCCCGGCCGACGCGAGCGCTGGCCGCCGGTGCAGTTTATTGCTTTTCATATCTTTACGGCACGACGCGCGCGTTTTGGTCGCGCTGCGTCAGTTTTGTGTGGCGCAGCGAAAAGGGGTTTATGTTATGTTCGGGACGGGGTTTTTTTTTTTATTTTCATCCCTCTCTCTCTCACACACACACACACACTTTTTTTTCTTTGACCCTTCTCGCGCGGGAGGGTTTTTGAGTTATTCGGTTTTACGATTTCCCTCCCGAGATGAGCGACACGGGGGAGAGGGACGCGAAAGTGAAAAAGAGAGAAAAAAAAAACCCCCCGACACATCCCGACGCCGATCATCCCTTTGATGATGGCACAATGATGTTTGATGATCCTGTTTGTGTGCGCGCCCTCGTTTTGCAGTGGCCCCGGCTAGTGGCTTTTGGCCGTTTTGTTGTTGTTTGGTAGGATGTTTTCTTCCTTCTTTTTTTCTTCTTCTGTCGGTTCCTTTCGTTTGACTCCCGCAGTGGTGGTGGTGGTGGTGGTGTAATTTATTCGAGTTTAATGAGTTTTTATTTAAAACAAAATAATAAAATTAGTGCAGCACTGGCGGGCCGTGGGGTTTTCTCCGTCACTTGTTTCGGTTCACTTCACCCAATCGAGTATGTGTGTGTGGTGGAGGATTGGGTGTAGTATTTTTTTCTCCTCTGCAGGTTAATCGATCTGAAACCGAGCTCGTAAAAATATCGTACCATCTATGCGAGTACAGAACTCGAAAACAGCGCGAAATGAAGACATCCTTTCATTGTAATTTTTTATCTGCTTTTTAATTTGGCGTAAGATTCTTTTGCTGAGCAAGGTTCGATCGGTTTTACTGCTCAAACAGACGCTATACAGACTGATATAAAGGCAGCATTTGATACGATTTGATGGTAGCCTCTCTCAGGAAACCCACGGTAGTAACCTGACCAGGTCACTACTGTTTATGCTGCGTGTAATTGAAATATCATATGTCCTACATGCCGACAAACGTCTGATGTTCGCTGGGGATATTAAAATCTTTATAGCAATACGTAACGACTCTGATCGAGACCTTCAACAGCAGATAGGCAGCTTTTACCACTGATGTAAACGCAATTGGCTGCAATTTATATGTTGAAAAATTCCGAGTTGTGTCATTCAGTATATCTGGCAGGAGTCCTCTCTGTACAACTAAGAAATTGAACAAATTCGCATAAAAAGTGCTACATGCATGACCCTTGTTAACCAATACGCAGAGGATATAATGAGCCGTTTCTTATCAATTGTTAGAGCTGGTCCTGCGAGTTGTAGATGATAGGAATCCAACTAGTGCCAAGGCTGTTTACTGCAGTATTGTCTAGTCAGTGGGGGAATATGCTTGTACTGTATCGAAACCGTCATCTCAGCGCCATTCAGACTGCGTTGAGTCTATACAACTCAGACTCACCCGCTAAGCTGTGTGTGTGCTCTTTAATCTTTATCCTATTGAACAAAAAACCAGTGTCGACTCCAATCTTACTCCAAAAAATTCGAAGCCGACTTCCGAAGCTAGGTCTGTCCAGCATTATCTGAAGCCGTCTGAAATCGTCTGAAGCCATCCGGAATTTTGCAGAGTCGTCCTGAGTCATCTGAAGTCGTGCACAGTCGTCGAGAGTCGTGGCTGTCCGGAATTATTCAGAGTCGTCCCGAATCATCCGGAGTCGTTCGGAGTTTTCCATAGTCGTCGAGAGTCGGAGCCGTGCGGAGTTATTCAGAGTCGTTCCGAATCATCCGGAGTCATCCGGAGTCGTCCGGAGTTTTCGATAGTCGTCGAGAGTCGGAGCCGTGCGGAGTTATTCAGAGTCGTCCCGAATCATCCGGAGTCATCCGGAGTCGTCCGGAGTTTTCGATAGTCGTCGAGAGTCGGAACCGTCTAGAGTTATTCAGAGTCGTCCCGAATCAGCCAGAGTCATCCGGAGTCATCCGAAGTTTTCCATAGTCGTCGAGAGTCGGAGCCGTGCGGAGTTATTCAGAGTCGTCCCGAATCATCCGGAGTCATCCGGAGTCGTCCGGAGTTTTCGATAGTCGTCGAGAGTCGGAACCGTCTAGAGTTATTCAGAGTCGTCCCGAATCAGCCAGAGTCATCCGGAGTCATCCGAAGTTTTCCATAGTCGTCGAGAGTCGGAGCCGTGCGGAGTTATTCAGAGTCGTCCCGAATCATCCGGAGTCATCCGGAGTTTTCCAGAGTCGTCGGAAGTCGGAGCCGTCCAGAGTCGGGGCCTTCCGGAGTCTTACGACTAGTGCAATGTTTTGTTGTTTTTTTTTTGCTCAGACTTTTCATTTCCGAATTCAACTTTAGCTGACTGTTTAAGAAGTGCAAGTTGCAAAACGAAAAACGCTTCAAGTTGCTCGTACTGCAAAAACTCATTGGCGAGCGACATGTGGCACAACAAATGTTTGCCGGGGATCTATCAACAGGTGAACATCGACTGCTCATATCCACTCTAACGACTAGAAATGAATGCTCCAACGGCTCCACTTTGCTCACGTCCACTTCTTAATACAGGGCATTTAGTAGGAGTAAGGACGTAGGAAGGACTTGTTAACAGCTTGGGGTAATAGGGCTAAATACTTCAAAAGTTCTTGACTATTTTTTATTGCAAAGAATGGCTGATATTAAATGTTGGTGCTTGTTAAATGTTCAATCATTTAATCGATCGAAAAAAGAGCATCAATGTCCTCTTCCTTAGATATCTACCTCATCCATTAATTACTAGATCGAGAACAAACAAACAAACCCGATTATTCGAACATAAAACTATCAGGCTGCTGTTAGAACTGTTAATTATAGGAGATGGTTTCAATATTTGTTTTAAACGTTCCCAGTGCACTCCCGGTAACAGGCTGCAGGCGGAAAGCAAGACGCCAGCCGTCGTCCACCACCAACAAAAACCCGTTGGTAAACCAGAGCCCGAAAATAGACCAGCTTGCAGCGCGGCAGCAATAACAATAAAGTTTTCCGTGTTTAATGAGCTTTTTGGGCACGCCGGAATGTGTTTTCCAGAAATACAACGCCCCCTCAGGTCCACGGCGAGCATTATCAATTATTTCACACTTGTAAATCAATTTACAGCAATTCAAACCTTTTACAACCCGCCAGGAAGGCAGCGGGCACAACCGTGGGGCGCAAAGAATTCAAGGAAGGAAATCAATCGACAACCAGCCAGGGCGCAGGGACCACTCGAACCGTTTGCGCGAGCGCCTCTCGCTCTTAAGCTGATTAGGCTCGCTTTAACGCGCAAATTATTGCGCCTTCTGCCCGCTCTGTGGATGTGTTAATTTTTCGCTTTTAGGCACACACACACACGAACGCTATTGCCCGCTTTCCCGCTCGTGTACCGCTTGCTTGGAACCCGCGTGTTACGGGCCCTGCGGGCCGCTGGTTTTGCGTGTCCAATTTGGGCTGCGCACACCACCGCGTTGACGGTCGCCCGGCGGGACGCCACTCGCTCGGCACGGGAAGCGTGTTTACAAATGTTTTTTTTTCTTCTACTTCTTTCGGGCAATTTGGTCTCTCTTCGGGATGTGATTTTGTTGGAGAAGATGCCTGCCCGGTGGGTGGTGTGTATGTGTGTGTGTGTAGGCAGCAACCGCGGCTGACGCAACCGATTGATCACTCGACTGTGCCCGCAGTCGCAGGCGCACGCCAAACGACAACGAACCACGATGACGACAGTTAAGGACGCAGGGATTTGACGTTTGACCCGCGGTCCGGGCGGTCTGCATCATCACCTTCGCGTGTGCACCATCTCTCTGTGTGTGTGTGTTTGCATACACTCTACATGCGAGGAGAACCGGATGCAAGTAATTTAGAGAACCGTAACGTCAATCGGCGCCCTCCTGTTTTGCAGCTTCTCGTCCCCTAGGCGCAGCGGTGACATTCTCATGCGGACTCGTTTGATGTGTTAGTCGTAGCAGTAGAAGTAGTAGTAGTAGTAGTAGTTGCTGTCCTCGTTTTCCCCTGTGCTAATCATCCTCCGCATGCACGCCCCTATCGCGCGACCGAAGGTTCTCTCCTGCCGCTCCGTTGTTCCCTTTTGGCTGTGCCCAGGATTTTCAGGTTTGCCTCAGGAACTGTATGAGTTTTCCATTTCCTTTCGGCCAGTTTTTGGGCGATTGATTAATTTCCCGTCTGGACCAGTCCCCGTCCTGATGGAGGTGTGTGCGGACGGTGTGAGGATGTCTCAATAATCAGCTCTTCAGCTGCAGTGTGTGCTTTTTTTTTTTGGTCCGACGGCCTGGCACACGCAAACACGTTAATGGAACATTCGTTTAAGGTGAAAAATTGCGAAACCGAAACCGGAGGGACATGTGAAATAAAATATTCGTTGATTGAAATTTGACAATATATGTATGCGTGTGTATGTATATATATACCTAACGTCAACTGCAGACGAAGCCGCATCGTCAAATGGCGTCGGATAACAGCGTCAAACATGTCATCATTCGCTCAGGTCCCAGGTTCCAGGATCTGCCAGTCATTTTGACAGCTCATTACACGCTCGCTTTGGAGTGGGAAACATCCAAATACACTCACACACACACACACATGGCACGCAACAAGCAAATATAAAAAAAGAACGAAGCTTTGGTTCGAAAACTTGCAAAAACCGTCCCAGTTTGATGTGGGTCCGTGCGAGAAGCTGACTATGGCATCAGTTCTCTCTCTCTCTCGCTCCTTCACACTCCAGAGCGACATCGGTAATTGATAACTTCGTTCCGCATGCGGCTCATTGCACATTTTTGCTCGCTTTTTTTTTTGGTTGGTCCTCCGCCAGCGGCCATAAACCGGCAGCCCCTGTGCTCTCTGTAGGGCCTGGATTTATGGGCCAAAGTGTGAGGTTTATTTCCAACTTCCTTCCTTTTTATTTCGCTCAATACCTCCCACCCCGGGGGTCCGGCATGTTTTCGGACCCCGTTTTCCCCCGGGGTCCCGGGCATATCGTTCCCGGGTTTGCTCCGTCGGTTTGAAGTGGACGCACTCGTTTTGACTCCGCTTGGTGCGGATTGCAACCGGTCCCGTGGTTTGCATTATCGGGCAAACGGGTCGGTTTCTTCTCCGCTAATGGGCAATAGTTTGTTTGAATAGCGCGCTGAGCAAGCTGCAAAAGCTCCGCAGGTAAGACGATGTTGCGAAAATCCCAGCGGATGCAAACCAATTTCCGCTCCGTTTTGCCAAAGTGCACAAATGCACCCAAAATGCACAAAAGGAAGAAAACAAAGTTATGATGACTATTTTGATGGTTGTTGGATGAAAAGCATTGGACCACCTACCTGGGATGAGTGAGTTGCTCGATACCAGCTGCGCTGGGGTCGTCGGTAAGTCGGAATCGGAAGTAGTTGGCAATCGTACTGTGTGGGAGGATATTGCGTACAATCACGCGTTGGAGTTGTTGGTAGTGCTCCGAACAGTATCTTTCATAACCCAATGGCCCAGGTGCAGGTTCTGACGCAGGATTCTACGTGAAGTATCTATTCCAAACATCTCTTCTTCTATATCGGAATGTCCCAACAAGTATCTCCGATATCCTACGAATATCCCGCAATGTTCTAGCATGAAATAGTTTTATTGGTGCGCTCAAGCAACCACTCCAAACTTGTTCTTTGTTAGCTGCAATGTCCTTAGCATGTATTCTGACCTTAGATATCCACACATCATCATCCCGATACGCCTGGAGTCTTATTGATGAGCTTTAGAGCCCATTTCCAGAACAGTATCCATGCCATCTCTAAATCCCAAGTACGGACGCTGACGTGATACCTGTAGCACCCACTCCAAACTTGTTCTTTGTTAGCTGCAATGTCCTTAGCATGTATTCTGACCTTAGATATCCACCCATCATCATCCCGATACGCCTGGAGTCTTATTGATGAGCTTTAGAGCCCATTTGCAGAACAGTATCCATGCCATCTCTAAATCCCAAGTACGGACGCTGACGTGATACCTGTATCCAACAACGTCCGGACGATGCAAACAAAGCTATCAACACGCATCTCAGGAAGAAGAGCCTACATATCGTCTCCGATGTCCGATGTGCAAAATTGCAAAGCACCCCAACGAAAAAAAAGGATTGCAAACGATACCGAAAACAATGCGATGGCGTAATCCCGCGCATGAATGAACCATTCACGAGGGCCGCACAGCTCTCACATGACACACGTGTAATCCATCCGGTAATCAGGTTACCGCACGGGAACCTTTGTCGCATCGTCTAGGCAGGCTCGTCTAGGCAGGCATAAACAATGCTGCGCTCCGCTCCGCTATCGATAGCGGCCCAGCGATAACTCATCCTTTCCCACGCATCAGTTGAGCAAAAAAGGGAAGGGAACGGCCGCTCAAGATCGGGTGCCCCGGAAGAAAGCTTGGTTGCATCCTGGGATCGTTCGATCTACGGCAGGAAGAACAACTGCAGACAAACAGGGCGCACCAGGGCCATGGGTTCGGTAATTAGTGCATTGTTCAATTTCTCCTCATATAGTACTCGATCGACAAGACAAATCGGAAACACACTCATATACCCAAACAACTACAAACAAAAAACCAACAAACCCAGGGATCACAAATGCCCCGGCAAAGGGATCAAGATTTCCAGCCGATAAGCAAACAAACAGGCAATGTGTAATTTATCGACTGCACTTCATCTGCACTGCCAATTGATCCCCGCCTGGACTCGCCTTATCGCCGGTCGTATCGCACTCGGGGGGGGATTTTGTTTTTTTTTTGCGCAAAGCAATTGTTTTTGTTGTTGTTTTGCCGGGTGCGTAATACCTTAAAACGGGATCCAATTGCGTTAATCTGCTTGTTTGATTCCGATCCGTTTACCAGCACCGCCGGTGCGGAGGTGCTTGAGAAACGGGCACGGAAAGGTGCAAACAAAAAGTAGCATCGCCGATCTGCCGCACCAGATAGTAACGCAGGGCCCGACGACCTGCGCCTGCTGGAGCGGGGACCTTGGAAGTGTCACTTAAACATGAAACACCGGCCCCGGGACAAAACACCCGTAAGGACACCACCGCTTTATCGTGTCATCGTCGTCGTCGTCTAGCACGGCGTACGCGCGTATCTCCGAGGATCGCAAAGCATCAAGCATGTATAGCGGGCGCAATCTGTTACAATCCCTAGTACCTGGTAATGAAGACGTAACCCGATTAGGTGTGCCAAAAAAAAAGAAGTAAAAAATAAACCCCGAAAGAAAAAAAAAGCAAAGCCCAAGACGGCCGACAAAAAGCCCAGCCTCTGCCAGCTTTGTCCAGCTCCGTCCACGGCAGGACGCTGTCGGGGCGTTTGCAATGTTTGATGTCTCTGCTTTCAAATAAAAAAACAGACTTATACACAGAGTATCAAATAATCTTTTCTGAACATAAAAAAAAACCAACTCCGATGGGTAATGTGTAATGTGTCTCCCCGTTGTCAGTGTTCACACTATTTACCAGCGTTCGCTTGTCAGCGGGCCCGATGATTTATCGAGTCCTTTTGTAATCAGGCTGTGTCCTCCAGGGACAGTTTTTTTCTCTTCCCTCTTGCTGCCTCTCCGGTGCTCTATGTATGTGGATGGGTTGTTGTTTGCCGCAGCGCGGTCACACACATGTCCGGGGGTTAGATACAAAGATGCAAGAGAGGTAAAAGAAATTCCAAAATAAAGAATTGGCACAACGATTTCTCGATAGCGGTGAATCGAGAGTGACACAAACACTGCAAGCGAGCGAGAGTGTCAACAATACAGTGTCCACATATTTTCAAACACGCACCAAAACGACACAACACTGCAGGAGGAAAAATAAACAGAGATGTCAACCTTTTGCTCGGGCTTTCGGGGCAACCTTGTCCCGGGCTGGTAAGCGATAAAGAGCTGCGGCGACAAAGGTGCATCGCAGACAATGGTGCGCGGGAGGATTGATGAGCAGAAGTTGAGTAATTGAGCAAATACAGAGCGGACAAAGGACAAGCGGCGGCGATTAGGAGCGCGTTCGCCTTCCGAAAACAACATCTTTGGCAAAAAAAATAAAAAAAAAAATAGTCCGACATTTCTGCAAACACAGCGCGGGAAAGACACCAACACAAGACAACCGTAAAACCAAAAGACCCAAAACCGAAAGATGTGTGTTGCAGTGCAGTTAAAAAAGAGGAAGAAAGAAATACCATCAAATAAATAAAAAAGGAGGGCGAGTGCAACCGTAAACAAACAAACAAGCACAATAAATTAGCTCACCGTTGCACTGCTCTGTTCCGGGGCTCGGGTGCAAGATTCCGAAAAGTGCACCCAACCCGTCAGCCTAGCGAGCACGCTGTCACGCCGTGTGCCGAAAGAAAACTCGCTCGAGCTGCAAACACACTGCCAACAAACAAACAAAGCGAAGGGGCTCCGTTTTGGGGGGCCTCTTTTCGGTGAAAGAATGTGTCAACCGGGAGGCAGCTTTTGCTGGGCGACTTTCTTTTCCTTATCGGTGTGTTCTACAAAAACACAGCCTTCCCCCATCCTTCGCTGGGTGATTGCTAGGCGTCATCCATCAATTAGGTAACGCTGATAAGGAGGAGGATAGGGGCTGTCGTCAAACGTTACGTTTTGTAACATCCTGCTCCACACGAACCCAATTCGTTTCAAACAAATTTGAGATGGAGTTCATGCAGTCAGCCCTTTTTGTCGTCAGAATTGATCATTGATCGTAATTTTATAAATACATCGAAAACGCAGCCGAAACGCTTGCAAACATTACCGATTTTGCTCGTAATTTGTAAGACATGCGTAACATAGTAAACATCACATGTTATGTGAATGAGAATAATCAATTTAATGATGGTACAACATCGAAAACAGAGATGTCTCCGCTGGCCACTAGAGGTCTTTCGGTGTGGCCTGCGACCGCTTGGGCCAACATTAATTTGTAGAAGAATTTCTGCACAAATATGTGATGACTATTTTTTTAAAGAAACAACTCCCATTTTAGCATCAATCTTATTCTAATGTATAAATCCCGGAATGTCCGGAAGTATCTTACCCATCTGTATGGGAATTGCCCATCGTGTTGGAATATGACTTTTTTAAGAATGGTAATACTCAAGGTACTTGGTGACAAAAAAAAGTAATTTCTGTAAGAAAAAGACTTGGAAATATTAACAAAATCACTCAACCAACAGGAATTTAAAACGCAAGCTCTTAGATTTTGTAGCATATTGTTTTGGAGAAGGTCGAAGTCCTCTATAGGTATCAATGCAGCTTAGAACATTTTACTTCTGCAGAACGTGTAGAAAACAGATGAAATCAAATGCCAGCACAAACACGTATTATTTTTGATAAGCTGTCACAAACGATCACAAGCTTTGCATGAGGCATTGTACCAAGATCAATGTGATTAGAAAAAAAAACTGGTGGGCTTTTGACTCTGTTTTTGATGGAATGCCATAATTAATTAGGATTTCTATGGACATTGGCAGGCCGGGACTGGACGAACCGATCTGTAGTAATTTATGGAGCTTGGGCAGCATCAAAAGTAAGAGTTCACTGTTTTTAACGTACGTAAATGCTGTTCACAATTAATACCAGCTCAATGAGTCATGACCAGGTTTTGTTCTCATTAGTTGGCACAACATTTTCTGATACATTGTTCACTTTATTTTATATTAATGTTTTAACTAATGCAACTTAATTGTTATCCCAAAATCCAATGGAAAGAACTGCTAAAGATTTAATTTTTATGTCATTGTATCTAGGCTGCAGCTCGTGCTACTATTTTCAGAAGCATTTTGGCCCGCGGAGTCTATTTTGACATCGCTGACCTAAAGCCTAAGAAATAATTCTGGAAAGAAATATTCAGCTTGATGATGTTCTACTAAAAGCTAATCGAACCCTTGGGTTTATTTTACGTTTTACCTCTATTTTTAGAGATCAAAGCTTCCGTAATAAACCTTTACTGTGCTCTGGTAAGGCCTATTCTTGAATATGCTAGCATCATTTGGAATCCTCCCACTATTGATGGCTGTTTGAGAATTGAAAGCATTCAGCGCCGCTTTACCAGGATTGCCTTTTCGTCGTTTGTTCGGTGCTGGCTCACTACCTCCCAATGAAACGCGTTATTCAATCTTCAATCTCTTTAAGCTTCCACCGCCAAGTGTTTCGGGCATGTTTTATTGGTGGCTTATTACTTTCTGCTACTGATGCTCCCGATTTGCTCTCGTCCATCTCGCTGTATGTTCCATCTCGTTCTTATCGTATACGTGATCCGCTGTCGATTGAAACACGTCATACTCTTTATACTTTCAATGATCATCTTCTATCCTGTTTCAGGTTGTTTAACCACATTTACTATCTCTTTGATTTCGACTCCTCTCTTAACTCTTTCCGTAACCGTCTTCTTTCTTCAAAATCTCTTTCTTCTTCTTAGTTTTCTTTTACTCTTATTAGTTATTAATTAGTTGTAAGCCTGCGATATTTAGCCTAGATGGCGGATGTAGGGTTCAATAAATAAAATTAAATGATATATTTCTGGAGGACCAGATAAGGAAGATGGTTGGATAAAAAACGCTTCTCGCTCTCAAAACGAATGCTGTATGGGACAACTTTTATTTATATAAAATACGATGCAATTATTTTAGTTAGTTTAAAAAATTGTGAATATATTAAAATAAAGAAAATTTGTTTTGCAATTTTTGCGTTACGTAATTGATGGATGACGCCTTAATGGGGCATGTAGCTCCTACAAATGCAACCGGAGTGCAGTTTTTTTAGGGGGGGCTCCCTAAGCTTCGAGGCGGCTGCATTTTTATCGCCTTGTGCACCCGCCTGGGAGGGGGAGGGGGGAGGGGTGGGGGGAAAGATCTTTCAAGAAGGACGCGACACGGGACTAACGACCCTTGAGTGTGCACCAGCAAGAAGCGCAGAAAGAAGCGGAACATTTGACATTCGGGTCGTGGGGGGGGGGGAGGGGAAGGGTTCCACGTGTCAGCCCATCAGGAAGTTATGTTTGAGTGTACCAGAGGCCCGACCTGGTTCTATGGTCCTCCGAGGCCTTGCCGAGGGCGAGATGTGTATTGGCGGACCGTTTTTCCAAGAAGAAATTCTTGGGCGGTCCCTCCCACTCCGCCCCCCCTCTCCCCCAGCTCATCGCTGACACATCTTGTGTTCGTGTGAAAAAAAGGGGTTGGGAAGGGGTGGACAAGTTGAGACAATTCCATTTCTTTCCCTGACAGGACCCCCGCCCATAAATCCTTGCCGATGGGAGGGGAAGAGTGGGTGGTGTTATGGACCGTCTTGTTGGCGGTTGACACGGTCCCATTGCCACACTTTCGGCAAACACGTAACATTGTTTTCCCCCGCACTTCCCTCTCTCCCGCTGTTCCATTTCGTTGGGTGGAAAATGGGGAAAATAGGCCTCACTCCCACCACCCTCCACTGCTTATGACACCGCTTTATGGACTTTTGAGCAAAAGATGGTTCAATCTGTTTTTTTTGGAAGGGGGGGAAGGGGTGGGGGGTCGACTTTCCCAGGGCCGTGTTGGAAAATGGAAAAACATGGAGGGTGGAAGATTGTCTCAAAATAGGACACCCCGTGTGTGTGTGTGTGTGGGATGAAGAGCAACATTCATATTTCATATCGATTGTTTTCTAACTCTAACCCCCCCTCCCCTCCCCACCCATTGCACCATTTATTTTCTCTCTGGAGGCTATTTCGAGGGGGGGGGGGGGGGGGAGCGGGACAGCAGGGTCATGTTGGGTTGTGATTTTATCTCTGCCCGAAACGGTTTCCCGGGGACGGTGGGCGATGCATTTTTAATAATTTTCCAAACCTCCCCTTCCCCTCCCCCCAACCCCTTCCCTGCCCAAAGTAATTCATATTTCATACATGATTTCCAATACACTGCAAAATGGTGCGGAAGGGGCCTTCCGTTTCGCATTGTTACATTCCGAAGAGCGCCCCCACTCCCCACCCCACCCACAAGACAAAATGGCAAACCAAACGGGGGGGTGGGGGGACCGGCGGAGGGGAAGATGAACTTCATGACTTGTGGGTTTCACATTCCCTGTTCGGATCATGCTCTCTCTCTCTATCTCTCTCGTTTACACACAGCATGAGCATGTTCACATCTTCACCCTCCACCCAATAACCCACCCAACCCCCTTGTCAACATCTGTGTTTGGAAAATGGTTCGACCCGCACCATCTTGAGCTTCCCCGAGGGAGAAGAAGAAACGCCCGAGCAAAAAAAAAACCCCACCCACTCCCCCTCCCAACCCACTGGCCGAAAGAAAATGGAAATCCAAACACACGCAACAACACGACCGACCGAGTAGAAAGCAAAAACAGAAAATCCTCCCCCCCTCATCTCACCAGCTCTCGAGCACGGAGATGGTACCGAGGGCCGTCACGGGTAAGGGGCCGTGCGGCAATGGCGGATGTCTTGTTTTTGTCGAAAAGCGCAGCCCCGTGTACCGCCCAAGCTGCTTGTCATGCGGCTTGCCATAATAACGGGCGGGCGAACGACCGCGCAAGAAATGCGTTCTCCCGGAGGCAGCGAAAAGCAAGGGGGGGGGGAGCGTTTTCGGGCGGTGAAATGGTTCACCGCTTCCTGCACCTTCCGCCCCTGGCTCGGCAAAGGTTCGATGGATAGCTGTTGATAACGAGCAGTTGATGATACCGTCGAGTGTTGATTTCTTCCGTCCTGCTATTTGTTGGCGTAATTGAAGAAAACCCGGGTTTCATGGGGGAAGGGGGAGGGGAGGGGAGGCGGAGGGCCCATGTACGCACAATTCGGCAGCACGCTTGCCCAAACATGGCTGTCGATTGGGGAGGGGACGCGACGAACCGAGGCTCACAAAGAGTGCGAGTCAATTTCTTCCTCCTTTCTGGTGTGCCCGCCGGCTGTCCTTGACAGTTTGGCTGTGCTGACGTTTGCTTTCGCTTCCCTTTTCTTCTTCTTTTTTTTTGTTGGTGCCAGAAGTGGCCGGAAGCGGAGAGATTTTGTGCCCGAGCGCATTTGCATAACAAGCTGGGTGTTGGGGGATGGGTTTTCGGTGATTCGGTCTTTTTGCTTTCGCTCGCCTCGCCATTGAGTGGGGCAAGATTAAGCAACGAAATCAATCTGCCATCCTGCAGAGGGGCAAAAAAAAAAAAAAAGGTACGGGATGGAGCAGCGGAAGGGCACGAAAAGAAAGATGTTTGCACCGCGTGTGGTGCGCACAAGGGCGCGCGTCGCGTAACAAGCTGCCGGAAGCTGCCGAAAATTGGGCGTAGATGGATGGATGAGCCGCACTTCCCGTGGCGTCGCGCGGCTTAGCAGGACGGACTTTCGCTCCCTTGGACTGGGTGCTGTGTGTCGCAATCGCAGTAATAGAAAAAGCAAACGACAAAACAATGTCCTCAATGACTCCTATCGTTCGCCGGCATCACTTTGCGCTGTTTGGGAATTTTATTGGTAGGGAAAAGGAGCGCAAACAAACACACCGGCCCTTGTTACCTTTGCTGCTGTGCGGGGTGGTTTGTTAAGAAGATTAGCACCAAAACACACACACACACACACACGCGCAGAGCAATGTAAGATGTGTGTGTGTGTGTGTGTGGGTTAAGGGGTTTAAGGAGTGGACATTGAAATCTGTACAAAGGACATTGACTCACCCGACACTGACTGTGTTTGGGCGCATTCAAAGTTTGTTGGAAAAAGCCTGATTTGGAGCCTAAGCGAAGACTACCGATAAGGTGCTACAATACCCATCCCATTAGCTAATCAGATGCAGGATCAGATGCTCTCTCGGAATCCCCGCGCGGGCTATTGCAGTACTAGACCTGCTGGCATTGTTTCGCGCACAGCTAATAAGCCTCAAAGTTTTGCATCATCCCTGGGCGAGGCCTCATCGATCGGTCGCCCACGCACTGCGTTAATGCGTTCCCGGGAACGGTTTTTCGGTTTGCTGCTTTCCTCCATCCAGAGCTCCTCTTGATGCTTTGATGCGTAATCCTGTAACAAAAAACAACACAAACAAAGCAACAACAACAATAAAAAAATAACCTCCAGAACTGCAAAGCCTGCGCGTCCCGGGGCAGAAGCGAAGAATCGTCGGAAACAATGGCATTAGCATCGTAATCATCCTACTTCTTTTTTTTCTCCCCTCCTACATGCCACTGCCCTACTCCCCCTTCGGGAGGTCCTCTCGCAGGACATGCAATCACCATTGTCGTGATGTTGCAACCCCGGGGGCACCCAAATTGAAGTTAAGTACCAGGTGAAAACAACCGATCCGTACACCAAAAAAAAAAAAAAAAAAAACAGTTCAATAGAGCAGCAATAGTCCCATGGGCTGAATTGATGCGCAATGGGAGAAGAAGAAGGTGGCGGAGGAGGGGAAGGATGGTGAACAACAATGGCACTTGGGAACTGGAGGATGACCAGGACTAGCAGCAGCAGCAGCAGCAAGCAGTAGTGTTGTTCTATTATTAACAGTTCCGGCGGTAAGTGGGATTTTGGCGAAGAAATTGTTTGTTTGCCAGCGCCCACTCTTGCCCGCAGTGAGTGCGAGAGCGAGAAAATGTGTGTGTTTCACTCAATGTTGCAATTTTCTTTTTACGGGCTTTTTTTTTTGTATGAAAGAAAACAACGAAAAATACAAAAAACCAACAACAGCCAGGATTAGAAGCTTCCACGCGGTGCGGCCGAGCGCATAATAATGGACTTGCGGCGCATTACGCGCCCAACTTCGCTCCCACGTGTTTCGGTTTCGGTCCTTCGGGCCGGATTTTTCGTTGTGTGGATGATTGCTGTTGTTCACATGCTGCATGGTGATTTGATTTCATTAGCGCGCTTGAGCGCGCCTGCAAAGGTTGGATTATTAGGCGGTTTGAGTTTTTGGAGAGGAGAGCAACAAAAAAAACCGTGCTGGGTGACGCTGGGTGACACAGTCGAAGATGGGATAGGAAGATGTTCTTCAGAGGTAACAATCTCCAAATACATACTCACATACAAAACGCTTGAAGAGTCTGTATCTCTCTCTTCTGGAGAAGTTGCCCGTCCCACATCCTGTCCTGGGTGAGGCAGCGATAGTGATCGGGACCTCGGGCACGAATCCGATTACACACTCTCTCTCACACACACGCACACCGGGTCCAGGTACTTTTGGGCGGCGGCTAATGAAACGCGTCGGAGCAATTCCACGGAACACTTGCGCAACAGAATGCCGGTTCTTGCGGAGTGCTTCGCTTCCAGTGCACCTCCATAGCGGGGCCACCTACCTGGACCACGGACAGCTCATTTCACAGCGGCACGGCGAAAACATGCAAAATTTGCCCCGGGGCAAATTTGGCCACTGCTGCTGCTGCTGCTGCTGCCAGTTTGGCTGCCAGCTTCTGCTGCGGCAAACGGTTCGGGTTTTTACGGGCAATCGGATTAGCTTGTCATCCGAGCAGCGCTCTCGTCTTAAGCTGCGCCTTATGCTAATCGCCTCGGTGGGGTCGAAGATGCGTCGATCAAGCGGCAAATCGGGCTCGGACTTGGACGTAACGGAGGGCCACTTGGTGGCCTCGATCTGCGCCCGGCCCTCTATCAGGTGTGCCGGACAAAATCACCGCTGTAATCATCGCCCCGATTGGAAGCGCCTTCCCGACGCCGGGAGCAACACCTCCGGGACACCAAAAGACAAACCAAAAGACAAGAGTAGGAAAAGGCAGTAACAGGAGTAAAAAAAACAACCCTCAGCAGTAAGCACACTCTTACACACACGCACGTCACCGGGGATGGCTCCGATTACGGACAAATATTTTCACAACACAGCGCTCGCCTGCCGCCCCGTCTCGGGGAGAGGATGTTTAGATGTATCGCGTCGAATTACACCCGCAACACGAGCCCAAAAATTGCCCCCGTCCGCAAGGGAAGGGGCCTCACTCATCGCTTGTTAAACATCGCATCATCCCGCCGGCGGGCGGCATGTTTTCACGGCCCGGTTGTCATCTCGGCACCGTTGCCCGCCGGGCTCTGTTTGTAGGCTAACGGATACGCCTCCGTTTAGGCGCTGCTCCGGGTACACGGGAGGAGGGTTGCTGTCGGATCAATTCCACAGCTTTGTGCGCTAAGTTGTGATTGAGTACGCGCGTGGAGTGGAGTAGGCACTAGGGTAGCGTCACGCACTGCATTCCAGAAGTCGCCACTGCACTGCTCATCTTCGGCGCAGAGCGAACGTTACTAGCACTCGCAACTGCGCTCCGATTGACAACTTCAAATGTGAGGCTTTTTGGTTGTTGCTGGTTGTGTCCGTTTTGCTCGGAACCATTTCCCAGACAAATCTGAGCGCCCTACTCCCTCCCTGGGACGCAACAAACAGAAATCGCCCATATGTTAACATCGCCGGGCACTGTGAAGGGTCTGTGCGATTACTTTTAGCGAGAAGAAACAAAATAAAATAAAATAAAAAACAACCCCCGAGCCTTCTGCCTCGATTTGACAATCGAGGAGGGCACACATACACACACACACACACCACACACACACACACACACACACACACACACACACACACACACACACACATACACATGATGAAAACTAGGAAACGACTTGGTGGGACGAATCAGGAGACCTCAGCATTTGTAACAATACGCGAACGCATCGCGCCCGTGAGAATGTCGGCACACACACACTCATATATATATCTTTATACAAGCAACGGCAACAAAGAGAGAGGGAGAGAGAGAGAGTAAAAAAAGGTCAAAGTTGAACAAACGGACGCGGCAGGGCGCGCTTTTTAATCAACCCAAAAAACGGCCGCGTCCGGGAGCACAAACAGAACCAGCGGGCAGCCGTTAATTCGTCGAATTAAAATGTCTCGCATCTCCAGACTCGCAAGCCGCCGGGGTACAGAAAAGGATTAGGGGACACAAATGTGGGAATATGGCATGGCACACACACACACACACACACCAGGCCCGGGGTGCGTGTTGCGCCAACTTTGCAACTGATTGTTCTTTCGCGGCGGCTGGGCGGCCGACGGGCACTGCGCGGAACCAGGCCCACCAGCAGTGCCTCTCACGAACCGGAGCCTATTGTTCCCCCGGTGTGTGTATGTGTGTGTGTGTTGTTCGAACCACCCTGTGCGGTACAGCCAGGCCTTTTTGAGGAGTTGGTGTGTCTACGTGTAGCTGATCGCAATTGGAGTACTCGAAAGGGGCACAAGAACTCCTTGAAGCCTTGAGCTCCGTATTACGCGAGCTCTTGTCGTAGACGCACCGTTTGCCGATACCACAACGAATCTCGGAAGACGCGCCGAAGACGTACGACGCTGGGCTGGACGTCTGACACATGTCCGTAATTAGAACCAGGCCGATCGTAGGATCGTGCCCGGCCAATGCTCAATGTGGCTCAATGTGGTTCCACTTGAAACCAGGCCTTTTTGCAGGACGCAACAGGACTCTTTTGGTGCCGCCGGTCAAGCTACAAAATGGGTGTGTGTGTGTGTCCAAACGCAATCTACACGTGTCCAGCATTGCTGTCGGACAACCGGATGTCCCGCTTTGCAGGCGTATGCATCTAATTATGTGTGCAGAGCGATCCCTGTGCCGGCGGGTGTCAGCACGAGCTCCAGTTTCAGTTCCGGAACCCGTCGCTGCCGCTGAACCAATCCCGTGTGTGTGTGTTGAAGATGCAAAAATCCCGCCGGCATCAGGGAAATGGGTTTTTTTCTCTCTCTCCCTGCTGGTTGTTAAAAAGGATATAACCCAACACGAGAAACGAGTGACCATGGTTGCGGCAAAGATCTATCTATCTGCATGGTCGAGAGGGTAGCATCACCAAAAAACATCTTGAAGCAAAGCGCTATCCATAGCCTTCGCATCCTTACGCATCGGCAACCGTACCACCCCGTGACGTATATATATCTAGCACAGCCGAGTACTGCAAGCCGTTGCCCAAACAACCGGTAGACCGACTCTACCGGGGAGACCGCTGGATGTAGATGCGCACCACAACCGAGAGCTAGGCCGTCGCTAGGACGCACGCAGCGCACGGCGCGAGAGGCCGTGCCGAAAACCGCGGGAAAAGCCTCCAATGGGTGGGAAATTTGCTGGTGGCGACAGCGCTCCTCGGTCGGCTATACATTGCGCTGTACATTACAACAGCCGCGCTCCGAAAAAAAAAACCGCACAATTTTAGCGCTCTTTTCTCGGGTTTAGGCGCGCGCGTGTGTTGTTGTTGTTTCGTTTATTGTTTTTTTTTGTTATTTCTTCTTCTTTGGTCCTCCAATCTCTTCCCCCCCCCGTCCCGCAACCGCTTGATGTCGGTTTGGTTGATTTGTTTGTGTTGATAGTGGGCTATCAGGTGGTGAAGCAATTTGTGGAAAAATTACTACGCCCAGGATGATGGTGCGGTTCCAGGTCGTAATTCCAATACACACGCTTTCCCCGCAGCCTGTGTCCCCCTGAATGGGTTGGAAAATGGTTATTTTTGAAGCTGCTGCTCCGCTCTTCCCACTGGTCCCCTCGCGGACTTTTCTAGAGGTTTCCGGGGGTGCGTGTGTGACACAAAACCCCCACCCAGACAATGAAACAAAAAAAAGGGGCAGCCCACAAAAACACACGCGCAAGAGCACACTTTGCGACCACTAAATTAACATCTGGTGGTTGGATCTGTGCCTATCTGGGTGTCCCTATGTGCGGGGCGTCTGTGACCGCACATTGATTAATTTCTATACTTTTTCCCGCGTGCGGGCTTGCGGGAAGGCCGGAGATACCGCAAAGCTCGAACCCCGATAAGCTAATCGCAATTGCCTTCCACGTCGACCCGCCCCAAAAACCGACGACCCGCGGCATTGAGGTTCGCCGATTTTTGTGTGGAGCGTCGTGGTGCCTCCTTCGAGAGTGTGTGTGTGTGTGTGTGTGGAGCCGCCGCATCGATACAAATATTCTGGCTGGCCGCAAAACCTTGTACCACAAGCCTCGCTATCTATCCGGGTCCTGCTCGAAGGCTCCTCCAGAAGGGTGCGTGTGTGCCTTCCCCATAACGAGGCTTCATTCTGAGAGTCGTCAATGACAGGAGTTCTGAGGTTTCTGGGGCGAGGTTTTACACCAAGTTGCTGCCTAAGTGGCCTGAATGGGTCTGAGATGTAATTCCCGTTTGATTGGAAACCCTCATTTGGGCTCCAGCCTTCAAAAAAAAACCACGGTCCAACTCCAGTAGAACCAGGCCGGAAGTTTGGTCCACAACGCACGCACTTCACACTCGCCCGTGGTGACATTTATAAGTGTTTATTACATCGCACGTCGAGCGTCGGGGGCTGGATGTCGTCGGCTAGCAGTTCGTCGTAGCCCATCGTACCGCCCCGAATGTACCCGCCGGCCGAAGGGGGTTTTGGGTGCGCCCGGGATGTGAACACACAAACTGCGGGCGAAACTGCGGGCCTCAGAATGACTGTGGATATGTGTATGCGTGTGCGCAAATGTCAACGAATCAATAATACCGTCCGGGTGGCAACTTGTCAACCTTTTCGTTCCGAACTCCTCTCTGGGTTCACCGTGCTCCCCCAGTTCGGGCAGAAGTCAGCTCATTGTTAGCTCGGAACGTTTCGCACACGCGTTGTTGTCGTTATTGTTGTTTGCCGTTTGTACCCTGAACGTAGAGAACCTATAAAAAAAAAGCCGAACCTCGGCGTGTAAACAGAATCACTAAAAATGAAAAGAAAAAAAAAAACGTCACCCCAGCGCCCCCACTCCTCCTTCCGCAGGCTTTGTCATTTCGGGGAATTATGCAATGGAGCGTGCCACACACACACACACACACGCACGTTTTGGGGGCGCAAGAGAGAACAAGGGAGAAGGGGGGGGGGGAGGAGGTCAGAATGGAAGAGAAAAATGGGCGGAGGGGTGTGGCAGGAGGTAGGTTCATTTTGCACACCAAAAACCACTTCTCGCTGGCTCACCACTCGATGGCGGTGGTGATGAGGGTTGCTCCACCTACCCCCCCCCCCTTCCCCCCACGAGCAGAAAAAGGAACAGAGCAACGGTACCCACCGTCGTATCCGTGCACACACACACACACACACACACACACACACACACACACATCGAGCCGGTCGCGCCGGTCGGTTCCAACGTTTTACGGCGGCTCCCCCAGAAAGTGTGCCCACAAATGGCACACGCAAAATGGCCGCCATCGTTTGGTGACAAGCGTGCGGATTTGTGGGTTTTATTCCTCCCTTCCTCCCCCCCACCTGCAACCCTCCACCCAAAGTTTGCCGCACGCCCAGAAACATACCATTGTTTCGTGGGCTCCCAATCGCGTTCGGCTCCCACATACTGGCGGTTCCCCGCTTGGTGTGTGTGTGTGTGTGTGCCGATCTCATTCGTTTGCTCGCTCGTTCTCTCTCTCTCTCTCTCTCTCGCTCACTTTCTCCCTCTCTCTTCGAAAGGCTTCAACGGAGCAGTCACAGCTGCACATGCCCAACACGAACGCAAACCCGTGGACGGTGGGGTGAGGGGAGTGTGGGAGGGTGTGGAGGGGGGGGGGGAGGCAAATGATGTCTTCTCGCGCGCTCGGAGTTCGGAGCTGCCAGGACGAGAAACGTTTTCTCGCTCGCCCCTTGCTGGAGTCAGCCGGGAGGCGACCTCCCAATGTTTGATGTAGTGCTGGCTCGCTTCTTCTACGTCTGTCGATCGAGGGGTGGGGTGGGGGGAGGGGTGAAAGGGAGGGGTCGGTTCGGCCGGGATGTGCAAAGGATCTCGCATTCACACACGAGCAGCAGCATCGATCTCGGTCCCGCTCGTGGGGGCCCAAGACCCACCCCCAACGCCCCTACCGCTCTACGCGGGGTTGGGTTTTACACAGGCCACACACTTCGGGTTGCGTCTGTTGGCTAGTTTGGAGCGGTTTTCTGGTTGCGGAGTGGGGCGGTGCGGGAAGGATGGCGATATTCCCCCCCCACCCCCCTCCCAGGATACGGATGTTGGCTGTTTTGTGGGCTGGTCGGTCGTGGCCGAGTATATTGCCTTTGTGTGTTGGTTACCGTGGCCTGCGGCCATGCCACAACCTCCCGCCCTGCAGGAACCTTCTCGAAGAAGCAGTGGAAGCAACAAAAAAGAAAAAGAAGCAAATAAATAAAACCCCAACCAACTGACCGTCCTTCTTTGCCTTCGGGGCAGCGAGTGGAACGCTGCTCGGCAGCTGACCGAAAAGGCTTATGCTGTGCACTGCCGCCCGGCGGGATATATAGCACGTTCGCCAGCACGTTTCCCGCCCGTAGGGGGCGTTGGTCTTAACGGTTTTACGAAGTGCTTCGGTTTCTTCGTTTTCGGCAGAAGCTACGCATCCTTTCGGGAAGAAAAAAAAGGGGGGGGGGAACCAAACCAAAACAGCAACAAAAATCACATCCTGCGCGCACCGGCAAGGTTTTGCGCCAATCTCTCCGGCAAGGGCGCGCAGGAATGCTGACGTCCAGCAGACGTGAGCAAATGTGTGGGGAGCGTTGGTTTGTTTTTCTTTTTTTTTGGCTTGCTTGCAAGTCACCATTTTTCGCCAGCATCCGTGCACTGGTTGCGTGTTGCGAGCGGGGTACGTGCTTGCCATCCTTGTCGTGCGCGCAAAGGCGACGAACCTCGCCGTTACAAATCATCACGCGCTCCGTTCCGCAAAACGATGGCAAAATCCGGGTTTGCTGTTCGGCTGAAACACACACACCACACACACACACACACACACACACGCGTCTGTTCGAAGAAGGACCCTGGTCCCGCAGCCCCAAACCACAGTAAATGGAGCAAGCAGCAAGGACTTTTGGGAGTCAGCGCCAGAGAGCGAGAGAGAGAGAGAGGGAGATCAATTTTACTCTCTCGCAACAATCGAGGGGTTGTTGGGCGAAGGTACCGGCGGGGAAGGATTTTACAAGTGGTACATAATTGTGCCACGAAGCAAACAGAAGAAGCGGCAAAAGAACTCCTTTCTGTTTCCCTCTCTCTCTCTGTCTCTCTCTCTCTCTCTCTCTTTGTCCTCACCTTACCATGCCCTCCCCCCCTCCCCTTCTCTCCCTACCCCATTCTAGCAAGGCAGTCACTGGTAGGAAGCCACAGCCTACCACAATCGGCCGCACACAAGTGGTTGGTTCGTCGGTTGATTCATTGGGGTTGGTTTCGGTTGCAAATAGTAGACCAGTGCCACACGACTACCACACATACTACCACACCCACCCACACACACACACACACACACACACACACACACAGTCGTAAAAAAAGGACACGCATCGTGGCGTGTCGGTGAAGGCCTGGGGCAGGAAGCGTTGGGTGATTTTGATCTTTTCCCTTCTTTCCTGCCAAGAGGGTCGCTGTAGTTTATTTTGTTTGCTGGCGAGCGAGAGAGAGAGAGAGAGAGAGACAACGCGTTTGAGTGGGTGGACGGATGGGGCTGTTGGGCTTGTTAGGGGGTAAAACAAAGCACTGAAGGTACAAAATACTTCACCGACGCCAACCGTTGGAATTGATTTTTATTCCCCGTTGATGTCCTTTTTGTTTCACGTGTTTGATTTTTTGTTTTTTGAAAACCCGGGGCTGGATGATTTTGCGGGGGAGGTGCAACTCCTTGTAAAATGTAAAAAAAAAAAAATCGGTAGAATTAAAACCCCTTTTCATTGCAATGTAAGTCGAGCGAAAAAAAGGACACGAAAGATCCCGGCGGAAGATGAAAAGGTTCCCCCCGTCTCCACGCCTGTCACTTAACACCTTTGTTCCCCTCCAGGGACACCTTCACAATTTCGTAGTGTGTGTGTGTGTGTGTATAGTTATAAATAATCGCACTAGCTTCCGTTAGTCCGTGCTCAACCCGGGCGGAAGCCACGGCGAGAGCTCATTAAGCAAAAAGCTTCCAAAAATTATGCAAATTGGATGTACGTACTGAGGGGGAGGGGGGCTGGGGCGGGCGGAGTTGCTCTCGGGAAAGGGTTTTTCCCCGCACGGCCGCAGTGATAAAGAGCAAACGTACCTGGGAGGAGGGGTCGACCGGGACGGCGGCAAAAGGGCGACCCGAAAATCTAATTTCGTAAAACAGCTCTAATCATGCTGAAGGTGATTATAGTTTGTGCGCATCCTTTTATTTCAATGCTCTACCCTAATCCTTCCCTCCTCAAAAACACACCCACACACACACACCGAACCCCCCACTCTCCATCTCTTTCGCTTGTGCAGTGTCTTCAAATGATTGAAATTCTTCAATAAAAATACCCGAAAAGGCAAGCAAAAAAAAAAACAACAAGACAAAGTCTAAACGACCAGAAACCTCGACCCGAAAGATGCGTGCGGATGAGCAGCAGCGGCAGCGGCAACAACAAAAAAAGAAAAGAAAAAGAAAAAGAAAACACCACCCCGTAGTACTGTGATCTCCATCCCCAGCCCGCCCACGCGCAAAAACCAAACCAGCATGGGCCAAGGGGCAGAGAAGACGCTGCCGAGATGGGGGGGGGGGGGAATGGAGAGCGGAAAACCGGTACGATTGTGGTACGCCGGCTTTCGGTGGCTAAAAAACAGGCCAAAAAACGGCACCACAACCGCCGCCAAACCGCCATATTGCGCGCCCGGCCCCCTTTGCGCGTACGGCGGCGCACAACCAGCACGCAAATGGGGGAAAACGCGGGAATGCAAGAGCAGGAGAGCGAGAGAGAGAGAGAGAGAGAGAGAGAGCGCGCGAGAACGAGCGAGCAGGACCGCAAGGGGTCGGAGGGAAAAACCACCCAGCAGCATCACATCAAACGCGCCCGGAGAATAATCTCCTTAATCCATCCTCGGTTCCCGGTCGGGATGTTGATGCTCGGTTAAGAGAGCGAGAGAGAGAGAGAGAGTGAGTGAGTGTGAGAGCGAAAGGGAGGTAGTAGGATGCAGGGAAAAGGGTGGAATAAATGTAGCGAGTCCGCTGGGTGAAAGTGAAACCGGGGATGGAAAGGAAAGTAAGTTCTTGTTCGGGATTTTTCCAGAGAGTTCGGTTTTGTTTTTTTTTTTTTGCTGACTGATACACATATCATGCTTTATAACTTTCAAAAAAACACAACAGTGAAAAATGCAGAGGTTGTAGCATGTTCCATTTCGATAAAACATCACTTATAGCACTTCAAGAAGAAATAAAAAAAAAAAAACATCACACTCCAAACCGCTTATCAAAACAAACACCATGGTACACCAGACTCCTTGTCGAGCAATCGCCACAATCGAGCAGCGGAAAGGCGTGGCCTAGGCCCAAAAAATCGAGCCCGAACGGGCAGCGGCACCACGCAGCACGTGTGTGCACCAGCAAGGCTCCGCCCCTTTCGGTAGCGCGTGCATGCAACGGCACCACCACTACCACCACCACCACAGCCACACCAATCGGGGCCCCGATTCGAGCAGTTTCGTTACGGAATTCTCCATTTTTTTTTACTCCCGTCCTGCAAGCGAGCGGCTGAAACACGGACGCTTGCTGCGGACGGCCGGCACGGGTACGGTTTCATTCCATCCCAACCAGCCAGCGGAGTCGGTACTGCTTCTCCGAAGCCTGCAGCACGCACACCCTTCGCATTCGCATTTTTCGTCGTCGTCGTCGTCGTCGTCATCGTCGGTCAGGATACGCGCGCGCTTTTGGAAGGCGATTTTTGGAAAGGTGCGAATTCTGCAACCGTCGCTTTAAAGCAGAGAATAGGCAGTGTACGTGCGTGTGTGCGTGTGTGTACGTGTGTTTAATGGACAGAGTGCGGGCTAAACACAGTGACTGTTTTATGTTTGGAAGTGGTGGGAAAATAAGTCGTTTATCTTGTTGCTAAAAAGAAAATAAAAAAGGCCAGCGCGTGTGTGTGTGTGTGAGCTCTCGTGGAAGATAAGCCAGCGGAACGCTCTGTAGACGGGAGGCGACCGGGTATCAGTGTGCAGTGCAGTGGTGTGTTCCTACATCTCCCCTCCTCATCTCCTTTCCGCCAAACGCGAGGAGTACGGATACGACCGCAAATCGGCAACCGCTGCCACCGGGCTGGACCACAAGCAACAAACTACTCTACTATCAACAAAACCAACCGCAGCAGTGCCGCTTTTGTGATAACAGTGCCCGTCCAGTGAAAGAGGCTGCTTGGCTCGCGGGTGTTTTAATGCCTTTCTGCGTGTGAAACGAGTGCTTCCCCCGTAGCACATCGCGATAAGCGGCGCTGCCACTGCTTGATGCTGGGAGCGAACTGAGTGCAGAGAGTTTTCTGTGTGTCGGACGGACAATCGTAATTCGGCGCGCAATCAAATCGCAATCGCAAAACACCTGCTGCTGCTGCTGCCACGATGATGAACGATCCGGCCGCCCTCGGGATGATCCCGTTCGATACGATCGGGCTGTACGAGCAGCCCAAGCCGCGGTTCATCTTCAAGATGCCGCGCGTCGTGCCGGACCAAAAGTCCAAGTTCGAGAGCGACGACCTGTTCAAGAAGCTGAGCCGCGACAGCGAGGTAAGCGAGTGGGATTTGGGTGGATGGGCGCGCGGGCGGAATTTTTGTAAGGGTTGTCGCCGATTTTTCCGCAAACAGATATGAAGATTCATATTAATGGGTTGAAATGAATTCCAAGAATTGGCACCTTTGGTGGAAAGTGTGCTGGCGGTTTGATGTTATTGCTAAAAACGTAGCATCATTGGAAAACAGACCAAAATAGAAGATCTGGCAAAAACTTTGATAAACCATAATCTGAGCGATTTGGAGATGTCTTTGTCTAATGATGTCAACTAAAATTAACAGACAACACCGACGAAAGCATTGCTTCAAATGTCAAACCAGAAAGAAGAAACAAATCAGACATACAAACGTTTTACCCATCTTTCAAGAGATACTAAACTGGAGAGTTTAGAACTCATCTTTACAACAACATCATTCGGTAGAGAAGAAAGGAAATGTTCAAAACCATCTCCAAGTGTAGCTTGGAAGTGTTATTTCCCAAGAACTCTTGCAGGAATTCAATTCTTCCACACTCATGTGCACTAAACGCAACCAGAATGATAGAAATTCGTTTGCTCAGTTACTTTGGTTTTACGATCGGACATTTCATTGCAACTGTAGCGTAGCATCTTCACATCTCTTCAGAAGCCTTACAATTCTGAAGTAATATTTGCATTAGAGATTGTCAAATTATTTGCCTGCTAAATATAGCGGGTAGCAATTTAGAAATAACAAGAACTTGCTGAAGTTTTGTTGATTTCGTTTCAAATCCCCCATTTCTTTTGGTTGGGTTTCAGTTATTACGACGAAAATGTGTTGATTGTAATCGACATTAAATAGAAAACATTGAGCGAAATGTTACGCGTTGTCTGATGTTCGTTTATGTTTGGTGAAATGTTTTTTGTTTGACGAAAATCTTTTTCTTTAAAAATACAAAATTCCGAATGACTCCAACTTATTGCTTTGCTATTTTTCTATAAAAAAAGCGTGTTTCTGTTTTGAAGCATTAGGAATTAAGAGATTTAGAGATCATCAAAATGCAAGAAACCCGCGATCAAAGTAACAGTGATAGTAACAGTATTATTGTCTGCAATGTTTTTTTTTTGATCCTGTTAAAGATGATTTCAAATCATTAAAATGTGCCGTAAGAATAACTTAAATAAAGGAATATCTTCGTTGCTAGATCTTGTTTTCCTGTTATTTTGTGTGTTGTGTTAAAAAAAATGTGCACTATTGGAAAGCCTAGCCACAACTAGCAGCGTGCTAGTAGAAGTACACTAAAAAACCAAACGAGACTGGAAAAAACAAACACAGGAAAACAATCAAAATCGATGCACATCAAAGTGAGCTCTGCTTTGATGGCACCTAACGCATCTCGATCGGGAGCGTTAGCGTTTGCAACCCGCGTCCGCATCCGTACCTTTAACTGTGCCCCGGAAGAAAAGAAAAAAAAAACAGTGTTTCAACTCTACCGCACACACACACAGCACACACAAGTTTTAATCACTTTCTTGGCGCCGTCTTCATTTTCCCTGGAGGATGCCTTGTTGTAGATGCATTTTGTGCGGTGTTGTTTACGCAACCATTCAACCATCACTCATCCAAACATCGAACATGTTTGGCAGGGCTTGGCGTTGGGCCGACTGCTTGAAACGAGAATCGGGCGGTGTGACATTCGGCAGGCGTGGGGGGACACGGGTTTCGGACACTACCGCGGGCAAAGGTAAACAGTCATTAAACCCGCACGGGGGTCCATTTTTTTTACTGCGCGACTTGTTTGCTTAGCCGCTACGCCGCTACGTTCCCCTGCCTGGGTGCCGCTTTTGGGGCTGGCTGTAGGCCATATCTTTAAGGATCGGCAACGGCAGGCTTTAAAAAAGGGCCTGCCAAATAATTTAAAGCGAGCGCTCGCGGGAGAGGAGTACGATGCCACTTCCCCAACCATGTGGCAGACGGGACAGAGCGCGCACGCAAGCGCATCACGGCCGCTGCTCCAGCCGTGTGCTCTCTCTCTATCTCTCTCCCTTAGTGACGTAATTTAGCAAATGGCTTCCGTTTTGGCTCCGATTGCACCGGGGGTTGATGCGCAGTTACAGCGATAGCGGGATGCTGTGTGGCCTGGACCGGTGGTATACATGTACGTTCACAGCACACGGCGTATGTCTTTTTGCGATACTAACTGCCGCTGGGGCGAACAACCGGCGGCAAAAAAAAAAAAACGGTTGCGTTTTAGTGTCACTATTTAAAGAAAAAAGGTTTTCCTGTACGCTTTGCTTAATTTTTTCTCTCTCTTTGTCTCTTTGTCCCCCCGGCAGGTCCGGTACACAGGGTTCCGCGATCGCCCGATCGAGGAGCGGCGGGGCCGCTTCCGGGCCGGGTGCTGCGAGGGCCACACGGAGGTGTCGTTCGCCGCCACCGGCATCAACCTGCAGCTCGTCTTCAACCCGAACCACGGCCTCTACCACCACCCGCACCATCACCACCATCACCATCCCGCCCATCTCGGGCTGGAGAAGGAGTGTGACTTCGACAAGGAGCACGGCAAGGTAGGTGTTACGCCCGTTACGCAGTGCAGTGTGTCAGCTAGTGTTCCAATAACGCGATAAACTGCTCGCGGAGTGAAGAAAAACAGAAAAGCAAATTGCAACAAAATTAGAAATCAATCCCAAACTCTCCAACGGATGATGGGTGCGATACGGGGAAGCAGACAGCAAAGAGAGAGAGACAGAAAAGGTGGCCAGATACAAACCAGCACACCAAACAGCCCAGCACAGCGATGGGAAGAAGCAATTACACACAGCGACCGTTTCCTTTGCGCTTGTTTCTTGGTGAATTACTGCGGTGCTGCGAACCTGGGCAGCAAAAGGGACCAACAAACGAAGCGTCAAAAGAGCAGCAAGCAAACAAAAAAAAAAACGAACCAAAACGGTCCTCTCCGGCACTCCAAGGCCGAGGAGGACCGTTCGAAGTGCGCCGATCGATTAGGCCCGAAATAATTGAAAAGTAAATTTCCAATAAGCAGCAGAGCGAATGCAATTGCCATGCCCATCCCATCGGATTCCGGGGGTAGCGCGGGTGTGTGTGTGTGTGTGTGTGTGTGTACCTGGCTGATGGAGAAAAGGAAAGACAGAAAAGATTTGACAGAAAACCCAGGGACCAACGGTCCAGCGGAGATAATTGAAATCTATTCGCAATCCATCGGTCCTTGCTCTCTGTGTGTTTGAGTGTGTGTGTTTTAGTGTGTGTGTGTGTGTTGATATTTATCCTTCCCTTTTGTGTGAAAACTCCCCCCGCTTACCCGGTCCCGGGTGCTACCCAAGATGATTGTTCCTTTGCCTCGTTGCAACCAATTACATCATTTAAGGACGGCTGGTGCCGCGCGGATTCCGGGCATTGTCGGAGGATTTGCTGGCCACTTCACTGGACCGAACCGAAAGCATGCTTGAGCGGCTTGCTCGTTGGAGTGCCATTTAAGGCCATTTAGTTCCGGATGTCCTGTGCGGAAATGAAGAAACCGGACCGCGGCTAAAACACGTCCCATCGCCAAGACGTGCTGCCTTCAGGCGGTGGTCATCTACACCGCCCACCGCCGGCAGCCATGGCTGGATGCTGCACCGAAGCGTGTTTTTTTTTTCTTTCACCAGGCACTTTCTTTCTTTCATTTGTTGTTTGTTGCTTGGTCCGATCCTGCGCACAAGGCGGTTTAGCGCGCACCGTTCCCTTGTTGGTGGCAGGACACTCCTCCACGCCATCGTGCGGGCGTGCGTGTGAGCTACAGCTACATCCAGCTACACGCCAGTGAGCTGCTCGCTCAAAAGATACGATGCGAACATCTGCGATGCCCCGGTCGATCCAAAATTGTGAAGCAAAGTTGCGCTGGAAAGTTCAAGAAGAGTGCACAAACGCGACTGCAGTTAACAGTGCTTACACGGGCAGCTTCGGTGAAAAAAAAGAGAAAAAAAAGAGTGTCCAATTGACAAGTTGGAGTGCAGTTTTCACGCCCTGACGCGTCGGCCGGTTCTGCCTCTGTGCCCCCGTCGCGAGCGTTTTTTTTTTTTTTTTTGGTGCGGAAGGCACGCATTGATCGAACCGAAACTGTCCGGAAACCGGAACAAACGGTTGGAACCGTGCCGTGACTGGTGAATGACAGCAGAATTGGCACAATGGTTATTGTGTGGTGTGTGTGTGTGTGTGTGTGTGTGTGTGTGTGTGCAGGATGTCAATATGTGTTCTCCAAAGGGCGATGGGGGAGGACGTTTTGCAGTAAAAGTAAAATAGCTTTTTTTGTTGTTGTGCCAACGCGTTACAACGTCAATTTCCCCCAACTGTTCGTTCCTTTGCTTTTGTTGCTGCCAACCCCGGACAGTCAGCGGAAGGGGATGGAAATGGTGCGGGGCAACGTTGGAAAGAGTGTGCATGTTTAAACAAAACAAAACAAAAAAAAAACGGCTCCAAACTACATCCCACGCAACACGCTTCCCGGCGGCAGCTCGGCACCTGAACCTGTCCTGAAGTCTTTTGCACTTTGTTTCTCCTCGGCCCCAGACGGTTCAACGGTGTGCACGACATTACACGATTCCTACCACGTAATTGGTAGCCCGGTCAACGAGACGAGACAGGTAATCCGTCTTTCCGACAAGAGGGCTTTCCCGGCTGCGGCAGCCGCTAATGATTAGGCGGCCTGACGAAGGTGTCGGCCACCATCTGGGCTCCGCGCTCCCTCTGCTGGTTGGGAGGGCGTTTGCACTTTTCGCACACATTGCGTGTCTCTGTGTGTGTGTGTGTATGTGTGTGTGCGTACCCATCTGCCAGCTGTGTGTGTGTGTGTGTGGAGAAGCGGACAACCGATGATCGTAATTGTGCGCCCACCGACTGATCTTGGAATGGTTTGTTTTCGTTCATTGTCTTGCGGTGCGCGCCACATCTTCCAAGCCACCAAGCAGGCCAGACCAGCTGACGATTGTTTTGCGATTGTTCTTCGGGTGCTCTCGGGCACACACGGAGCAAAGTGTCGCTTGGAAGGAGAGAAGAAACCGAGAGAAAAAAAAAACACGACAGGCGCGCTCGCGTGCCACTAATTGTGCAGCAAACTTGTGCCAAAAAAAAAGCGGTTTGGAGTGGAGTGATTGGCGGTGGACAAAGTGCGTCTTAAGAGGGTGCCCCCGTTTTGCAGGGGGGGGGGGGGGGCTCAATGAAGCGTGCCACTGGGCCCTGGAGGGCCTAATTGCTGCCGTGCTGCCCATCAGGCACAGCAGGCAGTGAGCATCGGTGCCGGAGAGCAGGCCCACTAATCCCGCGCAGTCGGTCGGCGAGTGGTCGTGCGATCGCAGGGACTAGGCAGGCAGTATCCAATTACAGGCGGACTGTGCCGAGCGAAATGGCAGCAGCTGGGCCGGCTCGAGGAGTCACGCCGTACGGGGCTTAGCGATCGAGTGACACGCGCAGCCCACCGGCGACGCGATCGCGCCGGTACGGTTCGTCGGGTTCCGAGGCCGCTTCTCAGCACTCCGTTTGTCGCTGTTGCCGTGTTTAACGAGCGTAAAACAAGCGTTGTAAATTATCTCCCTTTTCCGGGGCCACCTTCGGCGAAGGGTGTGCGTGTGTGTGTGGGGGTGTACAACAAACATTGTCGTTTGTCACACGGTTGTGACGGGAGGGGCGCGCCCAATAGAGCGGCGGGGCCACACACTCATTTAAGCAGCGCGCTTGTAAACACACTATCGCACACGCTCAGCAACGCTCATAAATCGGGTTCGGGCTTAGCCCTTTTGTTTTTTTTCCGGTGGCAGGGGGTGTAGAGTATGTCAAATAAAAATGACACCACGTCACGGCAGGCTCAACGGCGGCCCCGAGGCGATCGTTTATCGATGTTGCGCCTGAAAGGTAGGCACGCGGTGCGACAAATGCTGCCTCTTTAACGTTTAACGTGTTTTGAGCATGAAACAATGACACACACACACACACACACACTTACGATTGCTTACAGACACAACACAGCGAACCGGTTCTAATCGATGTCTTTCCTTCTCTCCACTCTCTCCCTCTCCCCACCCTGCAGGTTCACATTAAATCGCACTTCATCATGAACGGTGTGTGCGTGCGCTTCCGGGGCTGGCTCGATATGGAGCGGCTGGACGGCATCGGCTGCCTGGAGATGGACGAGAAGCGGGCCGCCCAGGAGGACGCGATCCTGCGGGAGCAGCTCGAGCGGTACAACCAGCGGCTGCGGGACTTCGAGGACAAGCAGCGCACCTACCAGCGCACCACGCAGGACGAGTTCGAGCAGATGCGCCGGAACGGGTCCGGCATGGGGGTGGGCGTGACGGCCGGCTCGTCCGGCATGTGGCGGCGATAAAGTGCCAACCCGAAGGTGGAGGAGGAGGAGAAGTAAGAAGAAGAAGAAAACACGGTGGTTCCCAATTCCCTCCCCCCATACCCTTCCCCAACTAAACGCTGCCAATGAGACGTGTGTGCATGTGCGTGTGTGTCTCTCTCTCTATCTCTCTCTACGTGGAGTTGGGGTGAGTTAAGAGAAGAAGAAAAAAAAAGAAGAAACAAAAACAAGCCGCTTATCTTGCTGGAGAGCACAGAGCAAGCACGAGCCACGGCATGGGGCAGGGTTACTCGCCGTTGTGGTGTGTTTTGTTCTTTCTTTTCGTTTTCTTCTGTTCTTTAAATTGCCTCGTCTGGAAGTGTTTGTATATTGTACATTTGTGAATCAATCTGTGTTATGGATTATTAGTTATGTGTCCTTCCCGCCCCTTCCGCTTCCGTCCTACCGTTTGCCCCCTTCCCGAAACACGCACACTCCTTTCCTTAGTACACCGGGCCGTGTACAGTGTCAAATGGAGAATCGCAGCCTGCGGAAACAGAGAGAGAAAAAAAGAGAGAGAGAGAGAACATGTGCTTGCTTCTGTGTATGTGTGTGTGTATATTGTATTTTGTTTTTAGTTTTCACCAGCAAGAAACAAAAAAAAACAAACAGTAATGCCTCCAAAAAGAAGACCAAAAATGTCCGAGATGGAAAGGGGAGGGGGGCGCAATACACTAGATTTAAGCTAGGGGAAGAGAGATAGAAGATGAGTGCGTTTGCCATAAAAGTGTTTTTTTTTGTTTTGTTGTTTTTAGTGAATGAATGGTGATCGTTTTAATGTGAATAGCTCCCGCGGCAACAAAATACGACAATTGCACACACACACACACACATACGCATTCTCTCACAGGTATGCTGTTTTATGCACACTATTTTTTAGCTCCCCCTCCCCTCCCCTTCCTCCCCACTACTTCCCTTGCTATCTTTATCCCGCTGCTCCCCACGTGTGCGCGAGAATGCCAAAACAAGTGAAAGTAGTGAAATAGTTTAAATGAAACGTGTTTTGCAGATGAACGTTTAAAGCGCGGTAGCGCGAGCAAGAGAAAAAAAAAGGAAGAAAGGAAGAAAAACCGGATAGAAAAAGCCAACCCTCGTCCTGTCCGGGCGGAACGGCAAGCTGTACATAGTAACTATTAAGCGGGGCGGTAAAAAATCCAATTGACGTAAAACGAACAAAGCTACGAGCGAGACAGAGAGAGAGAGAGAGAGAGAGAGAGAGAGGAGAAAGGGAGGAAAACTCGGAAAAAAGATGTTTTAAAATACAGGGCTAAGCCAGGAAGGGGGAGTTTGGCAAGCCGGGAAGGTAAGCTGCGAAACAAGCTAAAATTATAATAAAAACAAAAACACACACCCACACCCCCCCCCCCCTTCGGGAGAAGAGAACAACACAAGAGGAACGTTTGAGATTGCACAACTAAAAGAAACTTTTAAAACAACACACACAGACACACATTAACAAAAACACACACTAAACCTACATACTAGAAGTAGACAAATGAAATCTTTCTCTCCGTTTGAAAAAAAAACAAGCAAAACAAGCAAAACACATCGTGTGAAACATGTCAGCAGCAGTCAGAAAGACAACAAACACGAACCTAATAACCAAAAGTAAAGCAAAAACAAACAAAAAAAAACAAAAAGACGAAGAGAAAGTAAAACGACGAACAAAACACACAAAAAAAAACAACATAAAATACAAATACAAAACAAAAAACAAATAATTTTGTTTGAAGTATAACTTAATTGCTTTTGTTTTGTTCTTCCGTTTTTACACTGTACAGCGCGTGTGTCTCTTGGTTCTGTTCGGTTTGTTTTGCTTTATACCCTTTCCGCCCATCCCCTCTCAGGATGAGCCAGGATGCGTACATACATGATATAGATCAATGTGTTTGTGTGTGTGTGTGTGTTTTACTTTTTATTTAATTATTAACTCGTTGCCCGCACATAGGAAGCACCCGCGCTAGTTTGTAATAATATTATTCTAGTTATTAGTTGCCTGCGGAACACCAGAACACGATAAAAAAATATAAATATATTTTATATATTTGCCTTTTGAAAACCACCGGCGGATTCGGGTTTTTGTTTGTTTAGTTCCATTGTTTCAGTTGTTGTTTTTTTTTTTTTGAAACACAGATTTGACGGCGCCAGCGGGAAAAGGCAAAATCCGAATTTCAATCCACACAAACGGTAGTCCAGTTGAGAACGCGAGAGAGAAAAAAAAACAGAGAACAAAATGTGAAGAAAAAACTCCCACGAAAAAACAGAAAGAAGGGAAAATCTCTGCCAAACCTCTGCCCTGGGTCCCAGTGCCCCGATAGGTAACACAAGTAAACTATTAAACACACTCACATTACACACATACAAAGCAGTAGCAAAAGTGGATGGAAACGATGTAAAGTGTGAAAAGCGGGAAAATGCTGGGCGTTATGTAACTGTAGTTTTAGTAAGAAGCGTAAACAAACAAAAAAAACACAACACACACGAAAACATGAAAATAGAGATTTCGTTTTTGTTATGTACCCTACGATGCAGGAAAAACGTACCCAAAATCTGAGTGTCGGTGTAGTTTCTTTGTGTTTTATCTTTCTTCTTTTTTTTTTTTTAATTTTGCTTTGGACAGCAATGAGCAGACAGCGCCGGGTAAGTTATGGGTGCAGAAAGCCGTCCTGTCAACATTCCAATTCCTGCAAAACCACCTACAATAATAACACCTTCCTCGTTTAGCCACCCTTGCAAGTCACTCGACCGCGCCCGAAACTCATCGCCTAGTAACGGGAGTAATAGGCGCTGCTGTTCCACCGATCCGTCCAATTATGCATCGAACAACGACAACGGCAAAAACAGCACACGACTCGCAACAATCACAAAACTGACAGCTGGTAAGCCAAATGGTGTGTGGTTGAAGACGGCC